>NW_027094895.1:0-46135 GCF_029207755.1 Chamaea fasciata | reverse complement strand
CCCCAAAAACACCCCAAAAACACCCCAAAACGTGCCCCAAAAACACCCCAAAACCTGCCCCAAAAACACCCCAAAACCGCCCCAAAAACACCCCAAAACCTGCCCCAAAACCACCCCAAAACCTGCCCCGAAAAAACCCAAAAACTGCCCCAAAAACACCCCAAAACCTGCCCCGAAAAAAACCCAAAAACCTGCCCCAAAAACACCCCAAAACCTGCCCCAAAAACACCCCAAAACCGCCCCAAAAACACCCCAAAACTGCCCCAAAAACACCCCAAAACCGCCCCAAAAACACCCCAAAACTGCCCCGAAACTGCCCCAAAAACACCCCAAAACCTGCCCTGAAACCGGCCTGAAACGCCCCAAAACCATCCCAAAACTGCCGCTAAACACCCCAAAACCGCCACAAAAACACCCCAAAACTGCCCCAAAACTGCTCCAAAAACACCCCAAAACCTGCCCTGAAACTGATCCAAAACAGCCCCAAAACTGTCCCAAAAATACCCCAAAAACTGCCCCAAAAATACCCCAAAAACTGCCCCTAAACACCCCAAAACCTGCCCTGAAAAAACCCCAAAACCTGCCCTGAAACGCTCCAAAAACACCCCAAAACCTGCCCCAAAAACACCCCAAAACTGCCCCAAAACCACCCCAAAACCTGCCCTGAAACCGGCCTGAAACCGTCCCAAAAACACCCCAAAACTGCCCCAAAGCTGCCCCAAAAACACCCCAAAACCTCCCCCGAAAAAACCCCAAAAACACCCCAAAACGTGCCCCAAAAACACCCCAAAACCTGCCCCAAAAACACCCCAAAACCTGCCCCGAAAACACCCCAAAACCTGCCCTGAAACAGCCCCAAAACTGCCACAAAATTATCCCAGAACGTGCCCTGAAACCGCCCCCAAAACACCCCAAAACTGCCCCAAAACCACCCCAAAAACACCCCAAAAAATGCCCCGAAAACACCCCAAAAACTGCCCCAATATCTGCCCCGAAACGGCCCCAAAACCGCCCCAAAATCACCCCAAAACCTGCCCCAAAATCACCCCAAAATCCCCCAAAATCTGCCCCAAATCAGCCCCAAAATCACCCCAAAAATCACCCCAAAATCCCCGCAAAATTCCCTGAAAATTCCAAAAACTCCCCCCAAAACCCCCCAAAATTCCCCCAAAACCCCCCAAAATTCCCCAAATCCCCCAAAATTCCCCGAAAATTCCCAAATTCCCGATTCCAGGACCAGCTGCTGTTCTGCGACGACTGCGACCGCGGCTACCACATGTACTGCCTGAGCCCCCCCCATGGCCGAGCCCCCCGAAGGTACCCCAAAAAAACCCCAAAAACGGGAACGGGGACCCCAAAAATGGGATCGGGGACCCCAAAAATGGGAATTGGGACCCCAAAAATGGGATCGGGATCCCAAAAATGGGATCGGGATCCCAAAAATGGGAATTGGGACCCCAAAAACCCCAAAAATGGGATCGGGGACCCCAAAAACGGGAACAGGGACCCCAAAAACCCCAAAAATGGGATCGGGGACCCCCAAAAATGGGAATGGGGACCCCAAAAATGGGATTGGGACCCCAAAAACCCCAAAAATGGGATCGGGGACCCCAAAAATGGGAATTGGGACCCCAAAAACCCCCAAAAATGGGATTGGGACCCCAAAAACAGGAAAGGGGACTGCAAAAACCCCAAAAATGGGATCGGGGACCCCAAAACCCCCAAAAATGGGAATTAGGACCCCAAAAAACAGGAATTGGAACCCCCGAAAATGGGAATTGGGACCCCAAAAACCCCAAAAACGGGATCGGGACCCTGAAAATGGGATCGGGGACCCCAAAAAAACCCCAAAAATGGGATCGGGGACCCCAAAAATCCCAAAAAAGTCCCAAAAATGGGGTTTGGGACCCCAAAAATCCCCAAAACGGGATCTGGGACCTCAAAAACGCCAAAAAAAATCCCAAAAAAGGGATTTGGGACCCAAAAACCCCCAAAAATGCCAAAAATGGGATTGGGAACCCTAAAAATGGGAGCGGGGACCCCAAAAATGCCAAAAAAAAACTAAAAACAAAAAAGGGATTTGGGACCCAAAAAATCCCAAAACCCCCAAAAAATCCCAAAAATGGCATTTGGGACCCAAAAAATCCCCCAAACCCCCAAAAATGCCAAAAATGGGATTTGGGACCCAAAAAAATACCAAAAATGGGAACTGGGACCCCAAAAATGGGAGCGGGGACCCCAAAAACGCCAAAAAAAATCCCCAAAACGGGATTTGGGACCCAAAAACCCCCAAAAATCCCCAAAACCGGATTTGGGACCCAAAAATCCCAAAAAATGGGATTTGGGAGCCAAAAAACCCCCAAAATCCCCCCAAAAAAGGGATTTGGAGCACTCGAAAACTGGGAATTGGGGACCCCAAAAATCCCCCAAATCCCAAAAATCCCAAAAACGGGAACAGGGACCCCAAAAATGGGATTTGGGGACCCAAAAAAAACCCCAAAAATCCCCAAAAATGGGATTTGGGACCCAAAAAAACCCCAAAATCCCCAAAAATGAGATTGGGGGGACCCAAAAAACCCCCCAAAATCCCCAAAATCCCCAAAAATGGGATTTGGGACCCAAAAAAACCCCCAAAAATCCCCAAAATCCCCAAAAATGGGGTTTGGGACCCAAAAAATCCCAAAAAATCCCAAAAAATGCCCCAAAATGGGATTTGGGACCCAAAAATCCCAAAAAATCCCCAAAAATGGGATTTGGGACCCAAAAATCCCAAAAAAATCCCCAAAAATGGGGTTTGGGACCCAAAAAAACCCCAAAAATCCCCAAAATGGGATTCGCGGAGTTGGGGGTGGGGACAGATTTTGGGGGGAGATTTTTGGGGAGGAATTTGGGGATTTTGGGGGATTTTTTTTTTTTTTTTGAGGAATTTAAAAATTTGGGGTTTTTTGGTGATTTCGGGGAATTTTTGGGGGGAATTTTGGGGATTTTTTGGGATTTTTGGGGGATTTTGGGGGGGAATTTTTGGGGATTTTTGGGGATTTTTGGGGGATTTTTTGGGATTTTTTGGGGATTTTTGGGGATTTTGGGGGATTTTTTGGGATTTTTGGGGATTTTTGGGGATTTTTGGGGGATTTTTTGGGATTTTTTTGGGATTTTGGGGGATTTTGGGGGATTTTTTTGGGATTTGGGGGGATTTTTTGGGGATTTTTTTTGGATTTTTGGGGGATTTTTGGGGATTTTTTGGGGATTTTGGGGGGATTTTTGGGGATTTTTGGGGATTTTTTGGGGATTTTTTTTGGATTTTTGGGGGATTTTTGGGGATTTTTTGGGATTTTTTTGGGATTTTTGGGGGATTTTTGGGGGATTTTTTGGGGATTTTGGGGGATTTTTGGGGATTTTTGGGGATTTTTTGGGATTTTTTTGGGATTTTTGGGGATTTTTTTGGGATTTTTTGGGGATTTTTTTTTGGATTTTTGGGGATTTTTTTGGATTTTGGGGGATTTTTGGGGATTTTTGGGGATTTCGGGGGATTTTTGGGGATTTTTGGGGGGAGTTTTTGGGTTTTTGATGGGTTTTGGGGGGATTTTTGGGGGATTTTTTGTGGATTTTTTTGGGATTTTTGGGGGGATTTTTTTGGGATTTTTGGGGATTTTTTTGGGATTTTTTGGGATTTTTGGGGGATTTTGGGGGATTTTTGGAAGGATTTGAAGGTTTGGGAGGTTTTGGGAGGATTTTGGGGGGATTTGGGGATTTTTGGGGTTCCCAGGGATATTTTGGGGATTTTTGGGTGGGGGGGATTTGGGGGCAGATTTTGGGGGAGGTTTTTGGGGAGGAATTGGGGGATTTTTTATTTTATTTTATTTTATTTTATTTTATTTTATTTTATTTTATTTTATTTTATTTTTAGGGATTTCAATATTTGGGGATTTTTGAGGGGGATTTTGGGGGCGGGATTTGGGATTTTGAGGGATTTTTGGGGAGGAATTTGGGAATATTTATTTTATTTTATTTTATTTTATTTTATTTTATTTTTAATTTTTTTATTTTATTTTATTTTATTTTTGGGGATTTTAATAGTTGGGATTTTTGGGGGAGATTTTGGGAGAGATTTTTTGGGGGGAATTTGGAGATATTTTATTATTTTATTTTATTTTATTTTATTTTATTTTATTATTTTATTTTATTTTATTTTATTTTATTTTTAGGGATTTTAATATTTGGGGCGGTTTTGGGTGGATTTCGGGGCTGATTTTTGGGGTGAAATCCTGTTTTTTTGGGACAGTTTTGGGTGATTTTCTGGCCAATTTTTGGGTTGAAATCTTCATTTTTTGGGGCGATTTTGGGTGGATTTTCTGGCCCTTTTTTGGGGTAAAATCCTCATTTTTTGGGGACAGTTTTTGATGAATTCCTGAACAATTTTTGGGTTGAAATCCTCATTTTTTGGGACAGTTTTGGGTGAATTTCGGGGCTGATTTTTGGGGTGAAATCCTCATTTTTTGGGACAGTTTTGGGTGAATTTCGGGGCTGATTTTTGGGGTGAAATCCTGTTTTTTTGGGACAGTTTTGGGTGGATTTCAGGGCTGATTTTTGGGGTGAAATCCTGTTTTTTTGGGACAGTTTTGGGTGGATTTCGGGGGCTGATTTTTGGGGTGAAATCCTGGTTTTTTGGGACAGTTTTGGGTAGATTTCGGGGCTGATTTTTGGGTTGAAAAACTCGTTTTTTGGGGGGCAGTTTTGGGTGGATTTCGGGGCTGATTTTTGGGGTGAAATCCTCATTTTTTGGGACAGTTTTGGGTGAATTTCGGGGGCTGATTTTTGGGTTGAAATCCTGGTTTTTTGGGACAGTTTTGGGTGGATTTCGGGGCTGATTTTTGGGGTGAAATCCTGGTTTTTTGGGACAGTTTTGGGTGGATTTCGGGGCTGATTTTTGGGTTGAAATCCTGGTTTTTTGGGACAGTTCTGGGTGAATTTCAGGGCTGATTTTTGGGGTGAAATCCTGGTTTTTTGGGACAGTTTTGGGTGGATTTCGGGGCTGATTTTTGGGGTGAAATCCTGGGTTTTTTTGGGACATTTTTGGGTGAATTTCAGGGCTGATTTTTGGGGTGAAATCCTGTTTTTTTTGGGACAGTTTTGGGTGGATTTCGGGGCTGATTTTTGGGGTGAAATCCTGGTTTTTTGGGACAGTTCTGGGTGGATTTCGGGGCTGATTTTTGGGGTGAAATCCTGTTTTTTTGGGACAGTTTTGGGTGGATTTCAGGGCTGATTTTTGGGTTGAAATCCTGTTTTTTTGGGACAGTTTTGGGTGGATTTTGGGGCTGATTTTTGGGTTGAAATCCTGTTTTTTTGGGGCGGTTTTGGGTGGATTTTCTGAACGATTTTTGGGTTGAAAAATCTCTTTTTTGGGGGGCAGTTTTGGGTGGATTTCGGGGCTGATTTTTTGGGTTGAAATCCTGTTTTTTTGGAGCAATTCTGGGTGGATTTTCTGGCCGTTTTTTGGGGTGAAATCCTCATTTTTTGGGACAGTTTTGGGTGGATTTCGGGGCTGATTTTTGGGTTGAAATCCTGTTTTTTTGGGACAGTTTTGGGTGAATTTCAGGGCTGATTTTTGGGTTGAAATCCTGGTTTTTTGGGACAATTCTGGGTGGATTTCGGGGGGATTTCCTGGCTGATTTTCGGGGCGGTTCTGGACGAATTCCCGACCCGTTTTTGGGTTGAAAAATCTCATTTTTCCTCGCAGGGAGCTGGAGCTGCCACCTGTGCCTGCGGCAGCTGAAGGACAAAGCCTCGGCCTTCATCACCCTCACTTAGGGGGGGGGCCCCCAAAACCCCCTCCCCCCCCCCAAAACCCCCCCAAAAAAACCCCCCAAAACCCCCCAAAAATCCTTCAAAAACAAAAAAAGCCATAACAGAGCTGGGGGGGGGAGGGGGGGAGGGGAAATTTGGGGGAGGGGGCTCCAAATTTTTTTTGGGGGGGGGGAAGCACAAAGTGTTGCATGATGGGGAAAAAAAAAAAGGGGGGACCTCCCCCTCCCCTCCCCCCTCCCCTCCAGGGGGTGAAATTTTTTTGGGGGGGGGCGATTTTTTTGGGGGGGAGGGGGAGGGGCGGATTTTTTGCTGTTGTTAATTGGGGGGAGGGGGTTTTTTGGGGGTGGGGGAGGGGGTTTTTTGGGGGGGGGTCTCCCCCCCCCCTCCCCAAATTTCGGGGGTGTCCCCCTCCCCCCCCCCCCCCGCCGTGGTGTCGTGGTCGGTTTCTCTGTGCTGTGGTGTCCGTGCAGTAAATTTGGGGGTGTGTCCCCCCCCCCCTCCCCCGCCCCGGAAATGTGTGAGACCCTCCCCCCCGAATTGGGGAGTTTGGGGAGGGGGGAGGGGAAATGTGGGGGGGGGGAACCTCGGGATTTTGGGGGGAAAACTCAAAAATTTGGGGGAGAAAACTCAAAAATTTGGGGGGGAAAACTTAAAAATTTGGGGGGAAAGCTCAAAAATTTGGGAGGGAAAACTCAAAATTTTGGGGGAGAAAACTCAAAAATTTGGGGGGGAAAACTTAAAAATTTGGGGGGGAAAACTCAAAAATTTGGGGGAGAAAACTCAAAAATTTGGGGGGAGAAAACTTAAAAATTTGGGAGGGAAAACTCAAAAATTTGGGGGAGAAAACTCAAAAATTTAGGGGGGAAAACTTAAAAATTTGGGGGGGAAAACTCAAAAATTTGGGGGGGAAAACTCAAAAATTTGGGGGAGAAAACAAAAATTTGGGGGGGAAAACTTAAAAATTTGGGGGGGAAAACTCAAAAATTTAGGGGGGAAAACTTAAAAATTTGGGGGGGAAAACTCAAAAATTTGGGGGGGAAAACTCAAAAATTTGGGGGAGAAAACTTAAAAATTTGGGGGAGAAAACAAAAATTTGGGGGGGAAAACTTAAAAATTTGGGGGGGAAAACTCAAAATTTGGGGGGAAAACTTAAAAATTTGGGGGAGAAAACTTAAAAATTTGGGGGGGAAAACTTAAAAATTTGGGGGGGAAAACTCAAAAATTTGGGGGGAAAATTCAAAAATTTGGGGGGGAAAACTTAAAAATTTGGGGGGGAAAACTCAAAAATTTGGGGGAGAAAACTTAAAAATTTGGGGGGAAAAACTCAAAAGTTTGGGGGAGAAAACTTAAAAATTTGGGGGGAAAACTCAAAACTTTGGGGGGGAAAACTCAAAAATTTGGGGGAGAAAACTTAAAAATTTGGGGGGGGAAAACTCAAAAATTTGGGGGGGAAAACTCAAAAATTTGGGGGAGAAAACTCAAAAATTTGGGGGGAGAAAACTTAAAATTTGGGGGGGAAAACTCAAAAATTTGGGGGGGAAAACTTAAAAATTTGGGGGGGGAAACTCAAAAATTTGGGGGGAGAAAACTTAAAAATTTGGGGGGGAAAACGGGAATTTGGGGGGGAAAACTTAAAAATTTGGGGGAGAAAACTCAAAAATTTGGGGGAGAAAACTCAAAAATTTGGGGAGGAAAACTCAAAAATTTGGGGGAGAAAACTTAAAAATTTGGGGGGGAAAACTCAAAAATTTGGGGGAGAAAACTCAAAATTTGGGGGGGAAACTTGGAATTTTTGGGGTGGAAAACGGGATTTTGGGGGGAAAACACGGAATTTTTGAGGGAAAACTTGAAATTTTGGGGGAGGACTCGAAAATTTGGGGGGGGGGGAGAGAAAAAATTGGGGGGAAAAATCGGAATTTTGGGGGGAAAGTTGAAAAAATGGGAGAAAAGCTCAAAAATCTGGGGGGAAAACTCAGAAATTTTGGGGGGAAACTTGAAAATTCTGGGGGGAAAACTTGGAATTCTTGGGGGAGAACTTGAAATTTTGGGGGGGAAAACTCCGAATTTTGGGGCTGAAACTCGGAATTTTTGGGGGGAGAACTTGGAAATTTGGGGGGAAAAACTCAAAATTTGGGGAAAATCTCCGAGTTTTGGGGGGGTGAAACTCGGGATTTTGGGGGGCGGGAACTTGGAATTTTGGGGGAGGACTCGAAAATTTGGGGAGGGGGAAACCTGAAATTTGGGGATAAAAGCGGAATTTTCGGGATCGGGGCGGGAACTGGGGGGAGGAAAGGTCGGTTTTGGATGAACCGAGCCGGAGATCGGGGCAAAAACCGGCGGATTTTTGGGTCAGGATGGGGTGAAATTGACCGTTTTTGGGTCAAGATCGGCCAAAGCGGGTCCGGCTTGGGTGTGAATTGGCAGATTTTGGGCCGAAAAGGGCCGAGATTGGGCAAAACGGTTCGTGTTGGGGGAAATCGCGCGTTTTTGGGGCAGAAATTGGGGAAAATCGGTGGGAAATGGCGGATTTGGGGGGCAAAGTTGGGTGAAATCGGTCGAAGTGGCCGGATTTGGGGGCAAAATCGGGTAAAATTGACCGATTTCGGTTGAAACGGGTGAAAATTGGGTGAAAATGTGGATTTGGGGGCCAAAGGGGTGAAGGTTGGGGTGGGAAAAGGTTCATTTCGAGGCAAAAAGGCCTCATTTTGGGCCAGAAAGGGTCAGGATTGAGGAAAAATGTTCATTTTCGGGACAAAACTGGGAGAAATTCTTCATCTGGGGGCAAAACGAGTCAAGGTCGGGCGAAACGGCACGATTTTGGTGAAGATGGGGCGAAACGGCACATTTTTGGTCAAACTGGGTGAAATTGTTGATTTGGGGGCCAGTACTGGGAAGAATCGCTGGTGGTTGAGCGAAATTTTGGGGAAAAATACCAAATTTTGGGGGGGAAAAGGAGAATTTGCGCCGCCGGGCCGGGACAGCCAAGATGGCGGCGCGGTACACACAAGATGGCGGCGGCGCGCTCAAAATGGCGCTCGCACGCACCTGGACATTCAAAATGGCGGCATGGTGCACTCAAGATGACGGCGGCACGCACAAGATGGCGGCGGCGCAGTCAATGTGGCGCCGCGGCGCACTCAAGATGGCGGCGCCCTTCAGTGGGGGAACCCAAGATGGCGGCGCCCGCGGACTCAAGATGGCGTCAGTGCGCCTGCGCACGAATATGGGCGTGGCCTGAGCGCTCCCGACCAATCAGCGGCCGCGTTGCCGTGGCAACGGGAATGCGGAAAGCGCGCGCCGCGCATGCGCAGTGGCGGCAAGGGAAGGTGAGAGACCCGCGGGATTTTTGGGGGGAATTTTGGGGAATTTGGGAAAATTTGGGGGAATTTTGGGGGAAATTTGGGGGGCGGGGAGAGGGGTGGGAGGTGGAGGGGGGGGGAGCAGGGAGGGGATGACGGGGGCGGATTTTGGGGAGATTTTGGGGGGATTTGGGGGAATTTTGAGGATTTTTGGGGGAATTTGGGGGGAATTTTTGTGGGAATTTTGTGGGATTTGGGGCAGATTTTTGGGCTGGTTTTGGGCTGATTTTGGGGTGGTTTTGGGGATGATTTTTGAGGTGGTTTTTGTGGGATTTGGGGCAGATTGTGGGGTGAATTTGGGGCTTTTGGGGTGATTCTGGGAGGAAGATTTTTGTGGGGGATTTTTTGCGATTTTTGGGGTGATTTTGGGCGGATTTCGGGACAATTTCGGGATGATTTTGGGGCAGATTTTTTGGATAATTTTGGGATAATTTCGGGATGATTTCGGAATAATTTTGGGGTAATTTCGGGTTGATTTTGGGGCAGATTTTTGGGATAATTTCGGGATCATTTTGGGATAATTTCGGGATAATTTCGGGACAATTTCGGGATAATTTTGGGATGATTTCGGAATAATTTTGGGACAATTTCGGGATAATTTTGGGATAATTTCGGAATAATTTTGGGATAATTTCAGGATAATTTTGGGCTGATTTTGGGGCAGATTTTTGGGATGATTTGGGGATAATTTCGGGATAATTTCGGGATAATTTTGGGCTGATTTTTGGGCTGATTTTGGGATAATTTCGGGATAATTTTGGGATAATTTCGGGATAATTTTGGGATGATTTCGGAATAATTTTGGGATAATTTCGGGATCATTTTGGGATAATTTCAGGATAATTTCGGGATAATTTCGGGCTGATTTTGGGATAATTTCGGGACAATTTCGGGATGATTTTGGGATAATTTCAGGATAATTTTGGGCTGATTTTGGGGCAGATTTTTGGGATGATTTTGGGATAATTTTGGGATAATTTCGGGATGATTTTGGCATAATTTCGGGATAATTTCGGGATAATTTTGGGGTTGATTTTGGGGCAGATTTTTGGGATGATTTTGGGATAATTTTGGGATAATTTCGGGATAATTTTGGGCTTATTTTTGGGCTGATTTTGGGATAATTTCGGGATAATTCCGGGATAATTTTGGGCTGATTTTTGGGCTGATTTCGGGATAATTCCGGGATAATTCCGGGATAATTTCGGGCTGATTTCGGGCAGATTCGGGGCCCCCATGGCCGAGCTGCATCTCTTCGGGCAGATCGAGGGCGGCTCCGGCTTCTCCCAGCGCCGCCTCTTCTGCAAGTGGGGGCTGCACGCCGGTCAGCGCCGGGGGGGCTCGGGGGGGTTTGGGGGGATTTGGGGGGTCCCGAGGGGGATTTGGGGGAATTTGGGGGGGATTTGGGGGGTCCTGGGTCGGGTTTGGGGGGTCCTGGGGGGGATTTGGGGGGATTTGAGGGGGCCTGGGGTTGTTTTGGGGCAGTTTAAAGGAGATTTGGGGGGTCTCAGGAGGGGTTTGGGGGGTCCTGGGGGGGGGTTGGGGTCTCCTGGGGGGAGGCTGGGGGAGATTTGGGGGGTCCCGGGGGGGATTTGGGGGGTCCCGGGGGAGATTTGGGGGGTCCCGGGTGGGATTTGGGGGGTCCCGGGGGCGTTTTGGGGGAAATTTGGGGGGTCCCGGGGGAGATTTGGGGAGTCCTGGGTGGGATTTTGGGGGTCCCGGGTGGGATCTGGGGGGTCCCGGGGGCGTTTTGGGGTAAATCTGGGGGGTCCCAGGGGACATTTGGGGGGTCCCCGGGGGGTCTGGGGGGAGATTTGGGGTGTCCTGGGGGTCCCAGGGGGGATTTGGGGACATTTGGGGCATTTTGGGGTTTCCCAGGTGGGTGTTTTTTGGGGGGGGGTTGCTCCCGGTGGATTTTGGGGTCCCCCTGTCCCCTCCATGTCCCCTGTGTGTCCCCAGGGGGGGGCGTGGACGCTGCTGGCCGGGGCGGGGGGCGGGGCAGACGCAGCTCGATGACCCCCAGGTGGACGATGTGGCCCATTGGGGACACCCGCTGGACATGCACCTGGCCACCAGGGGGCTGCAAGGTGAGGGGACACCTGGGGACACCTGGGGACACCTGGAGACATCATTGGGGACACTGGGGACACTGGGGACACCTGGGGACACCTGGGGACACCTGGGGACATTGGGGACACCCGCTGGACATGCACCTGGCCACCAGGGGGCTGCAAGGTGAGGGGACACTTTGGGGACAGCCAGGGACACCTGGGGATACCTGAGGACGTTGGGGACAACGGGGGACACCGTGGGGACCCTGTGCCCTCTGTGTCCCTGACGCCACATGGCCCAAACATGTCCCCAAATGTCCCCAGTGTCCCCAGTGTCCCCCAGTGTCCCCAGTGTCCCCAGTGTCCCCAGTGTCCCCATTGACCCCAATGTCCCCAGTCTCCCCAGTCCCCCCAGTGTCCCCAGTGTCCTCAATGTCCCCAATGTCCCCAATGTCCCCGCTGTCCCCAGTGTCCCCAGTGTCCCCAGTGTCCCCGCTGTCCCCAGTGTCCCCATTGTCCCCAATGTCCCCAGTGTCCCCAGTGTCCCCAGTGTCCCCAGTGTCCCCGCTGTCCCCAGTGTCCCCAGTGTCCCCAATGTCCCCAGTGTCCCCAGTGTCCCCAGTGTCCCCACTGTCCCCACTGTCCCCAGTGTCCCCAGTGTCCCCGCTGTCCCCACTGTCCCCATTGTCCCCAATGTCCCCAATGTCCCCAGTGTCCCCAGTGTCCCCAGTGTCCCCAGTGTCCCCGCTGTCCCCACTGTCCCCATTGTCCCCAATGTCCCCAATGTCCCCAGTGTCCCCAGTGTCCCCAGTGTCCCCAGTGTCCTCACTGTCCCCGCTGTCCCCAGTGTCCCCAGTGTCCCCAGTGTCCCCAGTGTCCCCGCTGTCCCCACTGTCCCCATTGTCCCCAATGTCCCCAGTGTCCCCAGTGTCCCCCGCTGTCCCCATTGTCCCCAATGTCCCCAGTGTCCCCAGTGTCCCCGCTGTCCCCAGTGTCCCCAGTGTCCCCAGTGTCCCCAGTGTCCCCAGTGTCCCCGCTGTCCCCACTGTCCCCAGTGTCCCCAGTGTCCCCAATGTCCTCACTGTCCCCAGTGTCCCCAGTGTTCCCAGTGTCCCCAGTGTCCCCGCTGTCCCCAGTGTCCCCAATGTCCCCACTGTCCCCATTGTCCCCAGTGTCCCCAGTGTCCCCGCTGTCCCCAGTGTCCCCAGTGTCCCCAGTGTCCCCTCGCTGTCCCCAGGGTGGCCGAAGCTGCTCCTGGAGGTGTGGCACGTGGACGCGTGGGGCCGGCGCGGCCTGGCGGGTTACGGCGTGTGCCACGTGCCCAGCGCCCCCGGCTGTCACCGCGTCACCTGTGTCACCTGGCGGCCGCGGGGGACGCGGGGCCAGCGGCTGCTGGGGGCGGGGGGACCGCGGCTGCGCGTGCCCGAGGTGGCCGTCACCGGGGCGGGGGACAGGTTCCGCCTGAGGACGGAGAGCGCGGGCACCGTGCGGCTGGAGCTGGGCGTGCTGCCGCGGAACATGGGGACATTCGGGGTGGCCCTGGGGTGACCCTGGGGACACTGGGGTGGCACTGTGACACTGGGGACACTGGGGACAGTGGGATGGCACTGTGACACTGGGGACACTGGGGACACTGGGGTGGCACTGTGACACTGGGGGACAATGGGGACAATGGGGTGGCACTGTGACACTGGGGACAATGGGGACACTGGGGACAGTGGGGACACTGGGGGTGGCACTGTGACACTGGGGACAGTGGGGACACTGGGGTGGCACTGTGACACTGGGGACAGTAGGGACAATGGGGACAATGGGATGGCACTGTGACACTGGGGACAGTGGGGACAATGGGGTGGCACTGTGACACTGGGGACAATGGGGACACTGGGGACAGTGGGGACACTGGGGTGGCACTGTGACACTGGGGACAGTGGGGACACTGGGGTGGCACTGTGACACTGGGGACAGTAGGGACAATGGGGACAATGGGATGGCACTGTGACACTGGGGACAGTGGGGACAATGGGGTGGCACTGTGACACTGGGGACACTGGGGACAGTGGGGACACTGGGATGGCACTGTGACACTGGGGACAATGGGGACACTGGGGTGGCACTGTGACAATGGGGACAGTGGGGACAGTGGGGGACAATGGGATGGCACTGTGACACTGGGGACACTGGGGTGGCACTGTGACACTGGGGACAGTGGGGACAATGGGGACAATGGGGACAATGGGATGGCACTGTGACACTGGGGACAATGGGGACACTGGGGACAATGGGATGGCACTGTGACACTGGGGACAATGGGGACACTGGGGACAATGGGATGGCACTGTGACACTGGGGACAATGGGGACACTGGAGACAGTGGGGGACACTGGGGACATTGGGGTGACACTGTGACACTGGGGACACTGGGGACACTGGGGTGGCACTGTGACACTGGGGACACTGGGGGACACTGGGGTGGCACTGTGACACTGGGGACAATGGGGACAATGGGGACACTGGGGTGGCACTGTGACACTGGGGACAGTAGGGACAATGGGGACACTGGGGTGGCACTGTGACACTGGGGACAATGGGGACAATGGGGACACTGGGGTGGCACTGTGACACTGGGGACAGTAGGGGACAATGGGGACACTGGGATGGCACTGTGACACTGGGGACACTGGGGACACTGGGGTGGCACTGTGACACTGGGGACACTGGGGACACTGGGGTGGCACTGTGACACTGGGGACAGTGGGGACACTGGGGACACTGGGATGGCACTGTGACACTGGGGACAGCAGGGACACTGGGGACAATGGGGACAGTGGGGACAATGGGGACAATGGGATGGCACTGTGACACTGGGGACACTGGGGACGCTGGGGGCACTGGGGACACTGGGGACATTGGGGATGATGGGGACACTGGGACATCATTGGGGACATTGTGGACACTGGGGACATTGGGGACATCATTGGGGACATTGGGAACATTGGGGACACTGGGGACACTGGGGACATTGAGGGCACTGGGGACACCAGGGTGACACTGTGCCATCGGGGACATCTGGGGACCTTGGGGACCTTGGGGTGGCACCGGTGACATCGGCGACACCGAACTGGGGACAAGGGAGGAGCTTTTGGGGTCACTCTGGGCTTGGGGATGTTTGGGGACACCCCGGGATGGCACTTTGGGGACACTTCGGGGTCACCTGGCGGGGACACCTTGGGGACATCGGGGGTGTCCCCAAGCTTTGGGGGTCTGGGGGGGGGGGGGAGGGGACAGCCCCGGTGACATCGGCCCCTCCCCCGTTGTCCCCAGATAAAGTCACTTTGTGCCGTTGTCACCGAGAGCGGAGACTTTTGGGGGGGAGGGGACAATTGGGGGGGAGGGGGGGGGGAGGGGACAGCTTGTGGGGGCAAGTGACAATTTGGGGGGGTCCTGAGACCCCTCCCCCCATTTTTGGGGGGGTGTCCCAATTCCCCTCCCCCCCATTTTTTGGGGAGGGGTGTGTTTCGAGTCCCCTCCCCCCCCTCCCCCTCCCCTCCCCCCCCCCGGAAATGTCCCAGACGCGGAAACCGCCCCTCCCCCCCCTCCCCTCCCCCCCCCCCCCTCGGGGCCGTGACTCAGTTTCCCCTCCCCTCCCCCACAGCGGAAAAGGGGGGGGGATGTCTCCCTCCCTCCCCTCCCCCACCCCTCCCCTCCCCCCCCCCCCGGCGGCGTTTCCTGGGTGGGGCCAAAAAATAAACCCCGCGGAGGGATCGGGGGAAAAAACGGGACAAAAACGGGATAAAAACGGGAGAAAAACGGGATAAAAACGGGACAAAAGGGAGAAAAACGGGATAAAAAAAAAAAGGGACGAACCGGGACCACCCGGGACAAACACCCGGGACCAGCCGGGACAAGAAGGAAGAACCGGGACCACCCGGGACAAGAAGGAAGAACCGGGACCACCCGGGACAAGCGGGACAAGGAGGTAGGAGCGGGACAAAACCGGGACCACCCGGGACAAGGAGGTGACAAACCGGGGACACAGCGGGACGAGAAGGAAGGAGCGGCACAGACCGGGACCACCCGGGACAAACCGGGACAAGGAGGTGACAAACCGGGGACCACCCGGGACAAACCGGGGACAAACCGGGACAAACCGAGACCACCCAGGAAGTACCGGGACAAACCGGGGACCACCCGGGACTGGCCAGGGACAAACAGGAAGGAGCGGGACCACCCGGGACAAAGCGGAGTCGGTAGCGGATCAGCGGGGACCAGCCGGGCCCACCCGGGACAGGGACCCCCGGGCCCACCCGGGCGCACCCGGGACAATCCGGGAGCGGAACCGAGGGCGGGAGGGGAAATCCGGGGGGGGGGGGGAGGGCGGGGGGGGCGTTCCCGGGCCCCGCGTGCGCTGTCCCGGGTTAAGTCCCGGTTATCCCGGGGCAGTTATCCGGTTTGGGGGTGTTTATCCCGGGTTTAGGAGGGTTTATCCCGGTCCTGAGGAGGCGTGCCCCGTTTCTAGCGGAGTTTATCCCGGGTTTAGGGGGGTTCGTCCCGGGTTAAGGGGATTTATCCCGGGTTTGGGGAGGTTATCCCGGTTTTAGGAGGATCTATCCTCGTTTTGGGAGGATTTATCCCGGGTTTGGGGAGGTTATCCCGATTTTACGAGGATTTATCCCGGTTCGGGGGGTTTATCCCGTTTCCGGGGGGGCGTGTCCCGATCCTGAGGAGTTTATCCCGGTTCGGAGGGGGCGTGCCCCGGCTTTAGGAGGGTTTATCCCGGTTTAGAAGGGTTTATCCCGGGTTTAGGGGAGTTTATCCCGCTCCCTGTGGTGTTTAACCCGTTCCAGGGCGGTTTATCCCGGTCCGGGATGGGTCTGTCCCGGTCCCCGTGGGTTTAACCCATCCCGGTTTATCCCGGGTTATCCCGGTCCATCCCCAGGGGTCTCTTTCTGTCCCGGTGGGTTTAACTCATCTCGGGAAATTCTCCCGTTCCCGGCGGGTTTATCCCGGTTTATCCCGTTCCCGGCGGGTTTAACCCGTTCCTGGCGGGTCTGTCCCGGTCTCTCCCGTTCCCGGCGGCTCTATCCCGGTTTATCCCGTTCCCGGCGGCTCTGTCCCGCTCTGTCCCGTTCCCGGCGGGTCTGTCCCGGTTTATCCCGTTCCCGGCGGGTCTCTCCCGTTCCCGGCGGCTCTGTCCCGTTCCCGGCGGGTCTCTCCCGGTCTGTCCCGCTCCCGGCGGCTCTGTCCCGGTTTATCCCGTTCCCGGCGGGTCTCTCCCGGTCTCGCCCGTTCGCGGGTGCTCTGTCCCGGTTTGTCCCGGTTTATCCCGTTCCCGGCGGCTCTGTCCCGCTCTGTCCCGTTCCCGGCGGGTCTCCCCTGCTCTGTCCCGTTCCCGGCCGCTCTGTCCCGGTTTATCCCGTTCCCGGCGGGTCTCTCCCGGTTTGTCCCGGTTTATCCCGCTCCCGGCGGCTCTGTCCCGGTTTATCCCGTTCCCGGCGGCTCTGTCCCGCTCTGTCCCGCTCCCGGCGGGTCTCTCCCGGTTTATCCCGTTCCCGGCGGGTCTCTCCCGTTCCCGGCGGCTCTGTCCCGGTTTATCCCGTTCCCGGCGGGTCTCTCCCGGTTTATCCCGTTCCCGGCGGGTCTCTCCCGTTCCCGGCGGGTCTCTCCCGGTTTATCCCGTTCCCGGCGGGTCTCTCCCGTTCCCGGCGGCTCTGTCCCGGTTTATCCCGTTCCCGGCGGCTCTGTCCCGCTCTGTCCCGCTCCCGGCGGGTCTCTCCCGGTTTATCCCGCTCCCGGCGGGTCTCTCCCGGTCTCTCCCGTTCCCGGGTGCTCTGTCCCGCTCCGTCCCGGGATGTCCGTGCCCGTGCTGCTGCTGTCGCTGCTGGCGGCCGCCCGCGCTCTCTCCACGTGCCGCACGCTGGACCTGGAGGCGGCGCGGCTGAAGCGGATCGAGGCCGTGCGGGGCCAGATCCTGAGCAAGCTGCGCCTGCCCGAGGCGCCCGCCGAGCCCGGCCCCGCGCGGCCGCTGCCCGACGACGTGCGGGCGCTCTACAACAGCACCCGGGAGCTGCTGCGCCAGCGGGAGCGGCGCCGGGAGCCCGAGGACCCGCAGGACTACTGGGCCAAGGAGCTGCTGCGCTTCCCCATGGAGAGCCCCGGGGACGGTGAGAGGGGACAGGGGACACGGCAGGGACACGGCAGGGACACGGCAGGGACACGGGGACACGGGGACATGGGGACAGGGACAGCCCGAGGACCCGCAGGACTACTGGGCCAAGGAGCTGCTGCGCTTCCCCATGGAGAGCCCCGGGGACGGTGAGAGGGGACACGGGGACAGGGGACACGGCAGGGACACGGGGACACGGGGACACGGGGACAGGGACAGCCTGAGGACCCGCAGGACTACTGGGCCAAGGAGCTGCTGCGCTTCCCCATGGAGAGCCCCGGGGACGGTGAGCGGGGACACGGGGACAGGGGACACGGCAGGGACACGGCAGGGACACTGCAGGGACACGGCAGGGACACGGGGACACCGCAGGGACACGGGGACACGGGGACACCACAGGGACACGGGGACACTGCAGGGACACGGGGACACGGGGACACCACAGGGACACGGGGACACTGCAGGGACATGGGGACACGGCAGGGACACGGGGACACTGCAGGGACACGGGGACACGGGGACACCACAGGGACACGGGGACACTGCAGGGACATGGGGACACGGCAGGGACACGGGGACACTGCAGGGACATGGGGACACGGGGTGACAAGGGACACCTACTCCCCACGGAGAGCCCCAGGGACGGGGAGCAGGGGGGACACGGGGACAGGGGAGGGGACAGACGGTGACAGAGGGGACAGATGGGCATGGGGACATGGAGGGGACAGATGGACACGGGGAGGGACAGCCGGACATGGGGACAGGGACACGGTGACACCGCTGGGGCGGGACACGGACACACGGACACTCGGTGGCCATCTGTCCACCCCAGAGTGACCACGGGGGGAAAAGGAACATCCCGGGGTCATCAGGGTGACCCCGAGGTGACCCTGGTTACCCTGAGGTGACCCCAGGGTGACCCCTGGGTGTCCCAGTGACCCCAAGGTGACCCAAATGACCCCAAGGTGACCCCAATGACCTCAAGGTGGCCCCAGTGACCCCGAGGTCACAACAGTGTCCCCAAGGTGACCCCAATGACCCCAAGGTGACCCCAGTGACCCCAAGTTGACCCCAATGTTCCCAAGGTCACCCTGGTGTCCCTGACGTGACTGTGGTGTCCCCGAGGTGACCCCAGTGACCCCGAAGTGACCCCGAGGTGACCCCAATGTCCCTGTGTGTGACCCCAATGACCCTGAGATGAGCTCGAGGTGACAGCGCTGTCCCCAAGGTGACCCCAGTGACCCCAAAGTGACCCCAGTGACCCCAAAGCGACCCCGAGGTGACCCCAATGACCCCTGGTGTCCTGGTGTCCCTGAGGTGACAGCAGTGTCCCCGAGGTGACCCCAATGTCCCCAACGACTCCGATGTGACCCTGGTGACCCCGAGGCCACCCTGGTGTCCCCGAGGTGACCCCAATAACCTCAAGGTGACAACAAAGACCTCAAGGTGACCCTGAGGTGACCTCGCGGTGACCCCCGGGTGACCCCAATGACCCCTGGGTGTGGCGGTGTCCCCGAGGTGACCCTGATGACCCTGAGGTGACCCCAATGTCCCTGAGGTGGCTCTGGTGTCCCCACGGTGACCCCGAGGTGTCCCCAGTGCTCCTGCGGTGACCCCTGGGTGTGCTGGTGTCCCCAGTGTCCCCATTGTCCCCAGTGACCCCAAATGTCCCCAGTGACCTCAAGGTCCCCAATGACCGTGATGTCCCCTGTGTCCCCAAATATCCCCAATGTCCCCATTGACCCCAATGTCCCCACTGTCCCCAATGACCTCAATGTCCCCATTGACCCCATTGACCCCAATGTCCCCAGTGACCTCAATGGCCCCAATGCCCCATGTGTCCCCAATGACCCCAATGTCCCCAGTGACCTCAAATGTCCCCAGTGACCTCAATGTCCCCGATGACCCCAGTGACCCCAATGACCCCAATGTCCCCAATGACCGTGATGTCCCCTGTGTCCCCAAATATCCCCAATGTCCCCATTGGCCCAAATGACCCAAATGACCCCATTGACCCCATTGACCCCAATGTCCCCAATATCCCATGTGTCCCCAATGACCCCAATGTCCACAAATGTCCCCAGTGACCCCATTGACCCCACTGACCCCAATGTCCCCAATGTCCCCATTGACCCCAATGACCCCAATGTCCCCATTGACCCCAATGACCCCAATGTCCCCAATGTCCCCATTGACCCCAATGACCCCATTGACCCCAGTGTCCCCATTGACCCCAGTGTCCCCAATGATGCCATTGACCCCTTTGACCCCAATGTCCCCATTGACCCCAATGACCCCAATGACCCCATTGACCCCAGTGTCCCCATTGACCCCAGTGTCCCCAATGATGCCATTGACCCCTTTGACCCCAATGTCCCCATTGACCCCAATGACTTCATTGTCCCCTGGGTCCCCAATGACCCCAATGTCCACAAATATCCCCAATGTCCCCAAACCCCCCAATGTCCCCGCTGATGTCCCCGCAGGTGTCCCCGAGCGCTGGCGCCCCACCCCCCGCAGTCTGTATTTCGTGTTCAACGCCTCCCGGGTGCGCGCCGGGCTGGGCCGCGCCGAGCTGAGCCGCGCCGAGCTGCGCCTGCTGCGCCAGGGGACAGCCGCGGGGACAGCGGGGACAGCCGCGGGGACAGCGGGGACCGCCGCTGAGACTGAGCAGAGAGTGGAGCTCTACCAGGTGGGACACTGGGGACACTGGGGACATTTGGGGACACTGGGGACACTGGGGACATTGGGGGGATTGGGGTCATTGGGGTCAATGGGGACATTGGGGACATTGGGGTCATCGGGGTCAATGGGGACATTGGGGGTCATTGGGGACAGTGAGAGGACACTGGGGACATTTGGAGAGATTGGGAACATTCGGGGACATTTGGGGACATTGGGGACATTGGAGTCATTTGGGTCATTGGGGACACTGGGGTCAAGGGGGTCACTGGGGACATTGGGGACACTGGGGACATTTGGGGTGATTGACGACATTGGGGACATTTGGGCTCATTGGGGACATTGGGGACACTGGGCTCATTGGGGACATTGTGGACACTGGGGTCATTGGGGACATTGTGGACACTGGGTTCATTGGAGACATTGTGGACACTGGGGACATTGGGGACATTGGGGACACTGGGGTCAAGGGGGTCACTGGGGACATTGTGGACACTGGGGACATTGGAGACATTGTGAACATTGGAGACATTGTGGACATTGGGGACATTGGGGACATTTGGGGACATTGGGGACATTGGGGACATTTGGGGACATTGGGGACATTTGGGGACATTTGGGGGGATTGAGGGGATTGGGGACCCTGGGGACAATGGGGACAACAACGGGGACAGTGACGGGGACAGCAGAGACTGAGCAGAGGGTGGAGCTCCGCCAGGTGGGACATTTGGGGACATCAGGGCCACTGGGGACATTGGGGACATTTGGGGTCATTGGGGACATTGGGGACATTTGAGGACATTGATGGGATTGGGGACATTGGGGACATTGGGGACATCGGTGACACGGGGCCCACGTGACGTCACAGCCGGGGGTGACACCAATTTTGGGGCAGCACCAAGGTGGGTCTCCCCCTTTCCTCCCTGGGGACACCTCTGGAGCTGTCCCCAAATGTCCCCAAATGTCCCCAATGTCCCCAATGTCCCCAAATGTCCCCAATGTCCCCAGGGCTTCGGGAACTCCTCGTGGCGTTACCTCCAGGGTCGCTCCGTCCGTGTCACCGCCGAGGACGAGTGGCTGTGGTTCGATGTCACCGACACCGTCCTGCAGTGGCTGCGCGGCTCCGGTGGGTGACGCCGACGTCCCCAAACGTCCCCAGTGTCACCGGCGTCCCCAACAATCCCCGAAAATTCCACCGAAATCGCCCCAAGTTCCGCCCAAATACGAGGGGGGAAAAAAAAAAATCCAAATTTTTTTCCCTAAAAATCTGATTTTTCCCGGTGGTGGCTCCGGTGAGGAAAATGCAAGGGGTGGCCCCAAAATTCCCTCAAAATTCCACAAAAATCCCACAGAAATCCCACAAAATACCCCTCAAAAATCCTCCCCAAATCTCCCCAAAATTCCTTAAAAATCTCCCAAATCTCCCTCAAAATCCCCCCGAAATTTCCACGAAAATCCCACAAAATTCCCCCTCAGAATCCCATCCAAAGCTCCCATAAAAATCCCGCAGAAATCCCACAAAAATGCCCCTCAAACCATCCCAAATCCCCCCAAAATTCCCCCAAATTCCCCAAAATCCCCCCAAATTCCCCCAAACCTCCCCAAAAATTCCACATAAAATCCCACCAAAATCCCCCCAAATTTCCCAGATTTCCCCCAAAATCCCCCTAAAATTGACTCAAATCCCTAAATTTTCCCCCAAATCCCCATAAAATCCACCAAAAATCCCTCAAAATCATCCCAATTCCTCCCAAAATTCCCCCAAAATTCCCCCAAAATCCCCCCAAACCATCCCAATTCCCCCCAAAAAAACCCCCCAAAAATCTCCCCAAATTGCCCAAAATCGCCAGAATTCCCCCCAAAACTCCCAAAAATCCCCCCAAATCCCCCAAAATCACCAGAATTTCCCCCAAAACTCAAAAAAATCCCCCCAAATCCCCCAAAATCACCAGAATTTCCCCCAAAACTCAAAAAAATCCCCCCAAATCCCCCAAAATCGCCAGAATTTCCCCCAAAACTCCCAAAAATCCCTCAAAATTGCCCAAAATCTCCAGAACTTTCCCCAAAACTCAAAAAAGTCCCCCCAAATTGCCCAAAATCTCCAGAATTACCCCCAACCCCCCCCCAAATTCCCCAAAATCTCGGGAATTTCCCCCAAATCCCCCAAAAATCCCCCAAAATCTCGGGAATTTCCCCCAAATCCCCCAAAATCGCCCCAAATCTCATGAATTTCCCCCAAAATCGCCCCAAATTTTGTGAATTTCCCCCAAAATCGCCCCAAATCTCGGGAATTTCCCCCAAAATCGCCCCAAATTTCGGGAATTTCCCCCAAAATTGCCCAAAATCTCGGGAATTTCCCCCAAATCCCCCAAAATCGCCCCAAATCTCATGAATTTCCCCCAAAATTGCCCCAAATCTCAGGAATTTCGCCCAAAATTGCCGCAAATCTCGGGAATTTCCCCCAAAATCGCCCCAAATCTCGGGAGTTTCCCCCCCAAACTCCCCAAAATTGCCCAAAATCTCGGGAATTTCCCCCAAATCCCCCAAAATTGCCCCAAATCTCGGGAATTTCCCCCAAATCCCCCAAATCTCGGGAATTTCCCCCAAATCCCCCAAAATGGCCCCAAATTTTGGGAATTTCCCCCAAAATCGCCCAAAATCTCGGGAATTCCCCCCAAATCCCCCAAATCTCGGGAATTTCCCCCCAAATCCCCCAAAATCTCGGGAATTTCCCCCCAAATCCCCCAAATCTCGGGAATTTCCCCCCAAATCCCCCCAAATCTCGGGAATTTCCCCCCAAATCCCCCCAAATCTCGGGAATTTCCCCCAAATCCCCCAAAATCTCGGGAATTTCCCCCAAACCTCCGCAGAGGCGCTGGGCGTGTTCCGGCTGAGCGTGCACTGCCCCTGCGAGCCCGGCGGCCACGGCGACGGCCCCACCCTCAAAATATCCGTGGAAGGTGCCGGAATTCGGGGGCTTCGGGGATTTCGGGGGATTTGGGGGGATTTGGGGGGATTTTGGGGGATTTTGGGGGGATTGGGATGATTTTGAGGGATTTTTGGTGGATTTTACAGGGATCTTGGGGGGATTTTGGAGGATTTTTTGGAAATTTCGGTGGATTTTATGGGGATTTTGGGGGGGGTTGGGGTGGATTTTGGGGGAATTTGGGGATTTTGGGGTTTTGGGAATTTTGGGAATTTTTTGGGAGTGATCGGGATGATTTTGAGAGATTTTGGGGGGATTTCTGGGGGATTTTGGGGGAATTTGGAGGAATTTCGGGGATTTTTAGGGGGATCGGGATGATTTTGAGGGATTTTTGGTGGATTTTATGGGGATTTTTGGGGGGATTTTGGGGGGGATTTTAGGGATTTGGGGGTTTTGGGAATTTCGGGGATTTTTAGGGGGATGGGGATGATTTTGAGGGATTTTTGGTGGATTTTACAGGGATCTTGGGGGGATTTTGGAGGATTTTTTGGAAATTTCGGTGGATTTTATGGGGATTTTGGGGGGTTTGGGGTGGATTTTGGGGGAATTTGGGGATTTTGGGGTTTTGGGAATTTTGGGAATTTTTTGGGAGTGATCGGGATGATTTTGAGAGATTTTGGGGGGATTTCTGGGGGATTTTGGGGGAATTTGGAGGAATTTCGGGGATTTTTAGGGGGATCGGGATGATTTTGAGGGATTTTTGGTGGATTTTGGGTGGATTTCGGGGGATTTTGGAAGATTTTTGGGAGGAATTTGGGGATTTTGGGGGGATTTTTAGGGGGAATGATTAGGGAATTTTTGGAGGGATTTTGAGGAAATGTTGGGGTTTTGGGGGGATTTTGGTGATTTTGGGGGGAATTTGGGGGAATTTGGGGGATTTTGGGGGATTTTGGGGATTTGGGGGATTTTGGGGGATTTTGGGGGGTGATTTAGGGATCGGGGGGACAATGGGCGTGGTCACCGCTGTGACACACAGGGGACATCCCGTGGTCATTGTGCCCTGAGGAGTGACCCCGGGGCATGGAGACCCCGATGTCCCCAGTGTCCCCAAATGCCCCCAATGACCCCATTGACCCCAATGTCCCCATTGACCCCAATGACCCCAAATGTCCCCAATGTCCCCAAATGACCCCAATGACCCCATTGACCCCAATGTCCCAAATGACCCCAATGTCCCCATTGACCCCAATGACCCCATTGACCCCAATGTCCCCAATGACCCCAATGTCCCCATTGACCTCAATGACCCCATTGACCCCAATGTCCCCAATGACCCCAATGTCCCCATTGACCCCAATGACCCCATTGACCCCAATGTCCCCAATGACCCCAATGTCCCCATTGACCCCAATGACCCCATTGACCCCAATGACCCCAATGACCCCAATGTCCCCATTGACCTCAATGTCCCCATTGACCCCAATGACCCCAATGTCCCCATTGACCCCAATGTCCCCATTGACCCCACTGACCCCAGCGTCCCCAATGTCCCCGATGTCCCCACTGTTGTCCCCATCAGGGTTCGAGCAGCAGCGAGGTGACATGCAGAGCATCGCGCGCCGTCACCGCCGTGTCCCCCACGTGCTGGCCATGGCGCTGCCGCCCGAGCGCGCCCAGGCCCTGCACGGCCACCGGCAGCGGCGGGCCCTGGAGGGACAGCACTGCGGGGGGTAGGGGACACCGGGGACACCGGGGACACCGGGGGGACTGGGGACACTGGGGACATTGGGGTCATTGGGGTCAATGGGGACATTGGGGTCAATGGGGACATTGGGGACATTGGGGTCATTGGGGTCAATGGGGACATTTGGGGTCATTGGGGTCATTGGGGACATTGGGGACATTGGGGTCATTGGGTTCAATGGGGTCAATGGGGTCAATGGGGACATTGGGGACATTGGGGACATTGGGGTCAATGTGGACACAGGGGTCATTGGGGTCAATGGGGTCAATGGGGACATTTGGGGTCAATGGGGTCATTGGGGACATTGGGGACCTTTGGGGTCATTGGGGTCATTGGGGTCAATGGGGTCAATGGGATCATTGGGGTCATTGGGGACATTGGGGACCTTTGGGGTCATTGGGATCATTGGGGTCATTGGGGTCATTGGGGACATTTGGGGACATTGGGGACATTGGGGACACTGGGGACACCGGGGGAATTGGGGTCAATGGGGACATTGGGGACATTTGGGGACATTGGGGACACTGGCACCCCCTGCCCTGACATTGGCGCCCTCAGGGTCCCCCTTTTGTCCCCCCTGGGGACATCCAGGGACCCCCAAACCCCCTCCCCCACCCGATATCTCCCTCAGGGAGAACAGGGGGACCCCAAAATTCCCCCCAACGCCCCCGAAAATCCCCCAAAAAACCCCAAAAAACCCCAAAATCTCTCCAAAATCCTCCCAAAAGCCCCCAAATTCCCTCAAAGTCCAGAAACCCTCCCCAAAACCCTCGGAAATTCCCTTCAAAATCCCCGACGCCGCTTGAAACTCCCGAAATCCACCCCCAAAAACCCCCCAAAAAAACACCCAAACCCCCCCCCAAAACCCTCAAAAAAACCCCAAAAAACCTCAAAAACCTCCAAAACCCAAAAATCTCTCCAAAATCCTCCCAAATGCCCCCAAATTCCCTCAAAGTCCAGAAACCCTCCTCAAAACCCTCCCTGCAAAATCCCCCCAGCGCCGCCTGAAACCCCCTAAATCCACCCCAAAAAAACCCCCAAAACCCCCAAAAAACCCTAAAAAACCCCAAAAATCCCAAAAAAACCCCCAAAACCCCCGAATCCTCCCCAAAGCCCCCAAATTCCCTCAAAGTCCAGAAACCCTCCCCAAAACCCTCGGAAATTCCCTTCAAAATCCCCCCGACGCTGCCTGAAACCCCCGAAATCCACCCCAAAAAACCCCCCAAAAATGCCCCCAATAAAACCCCCCAAAAACCCTCAAAAACCCCCCAAAAAAACCCCAAAAAACCCCCAAAACCCAAAAATCTCTCCAAAATCCTCCCAAATGTCCCCCAAATTCCCTCAAAGTCCAGAAACCCTCCTCAAAACCCTCCCTGCAAAATCCCCCCAGCACCGCCTGAAACCCCCTAAATCCACCCCCAAAAAAACCCAAAAAACCCCAAAAACCCTAAAAAACCCCCCAAAATCCCCAAAAATCCCAAAACCCCCCAAAATCTCCCCAAACGCCCAGCCCAGAGGAGCAGAGCTGCTGTGTCCGTCCTCTCTGGATCGATTTCCGCCGGGACCTGCAGTGGAAGTGGATCCACGAGCCGCGGGGCTACATGGCCAACTTCTGCGGGGGGCCGTGCCCCTACATCTGGAGCTCCGACACCCACTACAGCAAGGTCGGGCTCTGGGGAGAATTTGGGGGGATTCGGGAAAATTTGGGGGGATTTGGGAAAATTTGGGGGGATTCGGGGTGATTTGGGGTGATTTTGGGATGATTTTGGGATGATTTTGGGGTGATTCGGGGTGATTTTGGGGTGATTTTGGGGTGATTTTGGGGGTACACGGCCAACTTCTGCGGGGGGCCGTGTCCCTACATCTGGAGCTCCGACACCCACTACAGCAAGGTCGGGCTTTGGGGAGAATCTGGGGGGATTCGGGAAAATTTGGGATGATTTGGGGTGATTTGGATGATTTTGGGATGATTTTGGGGTGATTTTGGGATGTTTTTGGGGGTACACGGCCAACTTCTGCGGGGGGCCGTGCCCCTACATCTGGAGCTCCGACACCCACTACAGCAAGGTCGGGCTTTGGGGAGAATCTGGGGGGATTCGGGAAAATTTGGGGGGATTCGGGAAAATTTGGGGGGATTTGGGGTGATTTTGGGGTGATTTGGGGTGATTTTGGGGTGATTTGGGGTGATTTTGGGGTGATTTTGGGGTGATTTGGGATGATTTTGGGGTGATTTGGGGTGATTTTGGGGTGATTTTGGGGTGATTTGGGGTGATTTTGGGGTGATTTTGGGGTGATTTGGGATGATTTTGGGGTGATTTGGGGTGATTTTGGGGTGATTTGGGGTGATTTTGGGGTGATTTTGGGGTGATTTGGGGTGATTTGGGATGATTTGGATGATTTTGGGGTGATTTGGGATGATTTTGGGGTGATTTGGGATGATTTTGGGGTGATTCGGGGTGATTTTGGGGGTACATGGCCAACTTCTGCGGGGGGCCGTGCCCCTACATCTGGAGCTCCGACACCCACTACAGCAAGGTCGGGCTCTGGGGAGAATTTGGGGGGATTCGGGAAAATTTGGGGGGATTTGGGAAAATTTGGGGGGATTCGGGGTGATTTGGGGCGTCCTGGAGGTGATTTGAGGGGATTTCGGGGGGTTTGGGGAGGATTTCAGGCGATTTTGGGGGCGATTTCAGGGCGTTTGGGGAGGATTTTGGGGGGATTTTGGGGGGATTTTGGGGGGATTTTGGGGGGAATTCTGGAGGGTCCTGGAGGTGATTTGAGGGGATTTGGGTTTTTTTGCGGGGGGTTCTTTTGGGGTGATTTTAGGGGTGTTTTGGGGTATTTCAGGTGTATTTTAGGTGTGTTTTGGGGTATTTTTGGGGGGTATTTATTTTGGGGTGCTTTGGGGCTATTTTGGGGTGATTTGAGTGCATTTCGGGCTGTTTTGGGGTGATTTTGGAGTATTTCAGGTGTATTTTGAGGTGTTTTGGGGGTGTTTTCGGTGTGTTTTGGGGGGTTGTTTTGGGGTACTCTGAAGGGATTTTGGTGACGCCTTTGAGGTGTATTTTGGGGTTTTTTTGAGGAGGTTTTGTGCTGTTTTCTGGAGGTTTTGGGCACATTTCGGGTGTATTTTGGGATGTATTTTTCAGGTATTTCAGGTGTATTTTGGGGTTATTTTGGGTGTATTTTGGGCACATTTTGGTGTATTTGGGGCACATTTTGGGTGTATTTTTGGTCTATTTCGGGGTGTATTTTTGGTATATTTTGGGATTATTTCGGGGTTGTTTTGGGGTGTATTTTTAGTGTATTTTGTGCATATTTTGAGTGTATTTGGGGTTATTTTGGGTGTATTTTGGGATGGATTTTTCAGGCATTTCAGGTGTATTTTGGGTTATTTTTGTGCATATTTTGGGTGTATTTTGGGGTTATTTTGGGGTTATTTTGGGTGTATTTTGAGTGTATTTGGGGTTATTTTGGGGTGTATTTTTGGTGTATTTTGGGATTATTTTGGGGTTATTTTGGGGTGTACTCTGGGATGGATTTTTCAGGTATTTCAGGTGTATTTCAGGTGTATTTCGGGGTTATTTTTGTGCATATTTTGGGTTATTTTTTTGCATATTTCGGGTGTATTTTGGGGGTTATTTTGGGGTTATTTTGGGTGTATTTTGGGGTGTATTTTTAGTGTATTTTGAGGTTATTTTGAGTGTATTTTAGGTGTATTTTGGGGTGTACTCTGGGGTGTATTTTTCAGGTATTTCAGGGTTATTTTTGTGCATATTTCGGGTGTATTTTGGGCGTTATTTTGGGATTATTTTGGGTGTATTTTGGGGTGTATTTTGGATTATTTTGGGTTATTTTGGGGTGTATTTTTAGTGTATTTTGAGGTTATTTTGAGTGTATTTGGGGTTATTTTGGGGTGTACTCTGGGATGGATTTTTTCAGGCATTTCAGGTGTACTTCGGGTGTATTTTCCATCCGTCTCCGCCGTACTTCAGATCATTCTTTTCGGGGTATTTCGGCTGCGTTTTGGGCCCACTTCCCCACATTTCGGGCTCATTTCCAGCCCCAAATCCCCCATTTTTGTGCCCCCCAGGTGCTGGCCCTGTACAACCTGCACAACCCCGAGGCGTCGGCGGCGCCGTGCTGCGTCCCCCAGAGCCTGGAGCCCCTTCCCATCATTTACTACGTGGGGAGAAAAGCCCGGGTGGAGCAGCTCTCGGGGATGGTGGTCAGCGCCTGCAAGTGCAGCTGACCCCGCCCCGAAGAATCCCCAAAACTGCCGCCAAAAATTCCTGCCTCCGCCGCAGAAAGTTCCCAGAAAATTTCCAGGTTTTGCTACCAATAAATGTTATTTAATTTCTCGGGTTTTGTTGTTTTTTTGGGGGTTTTTTTTTGGGTTGTTGGGGGTTTTTTTTCGGAGTTCGGTGGGTGCAAATCCCCCCCCCCAAAAACCCCCCAAATCCAGCACAAAAAAATCATCCCAAAAATCATCCCCCAACCCCCTCAAAAAGCCCCAAAAATCCTCCCAAAAATCCTCCCCAAAAATCCCCAAAATCCCCCTAAAAAATCCCCAAAATCCCCCTCTCCCCCAATTTTTTTTTTTTTTAGTTTGGCTGCAATTCCCCTCCAAAACCCCCCACAAAAAAAACCCCCAAAAATCTCCCCCCCCCGCCAAAAAAATCCCTCCCCAAATCCCCAAAATCCTCCCCCAAAATCCCCCTAAAAAATCCCCCCCAAAAATCCCCAAATCCACCACAAAAAGCCTCAAAATCCCCCCCAAAAACACCCCGAAAATTCCCCAAACCGGCCCCCAAAACTCCTGCCTCCGCAACGAAAAATTCACAGGACATTGAACCAACAAATGTCATTTAATTTCTCGGGTGTTTTGGTTTGTTTTGGGGGTTTTTTTTTCGGAGATGGGTGGTCACAAATGGCCCCCCTCCCAAAAATCCCCAAATCCACCAAAAAACCAAAAAAAAAATCAGCTCTGCACCGAAAAATTTCAAGACTCATCGTATCAATAAATGTTATTTCATTTCTCGGGTTTTGTTGGTTTTTTGGGGGTTTTTTTTGGGTTTTTTTTTTTGTTTTGTTTTTGAGTTTGGCTGCAATTCCCCTCCAAAACCCCCCACAAAAAAAAACCACCCAAAAATCTCCCCGTCCCCAAAAAATCCCTCCCAAAATCCCCAAAAATCCTCCCCCAAAAATCCCCAAAATCCCCCTAAAAAATCCCCCCAAAATCCCCAAATCCACCGTAAAAAAACCCCCCCAAAAAAATCCCCAAAAATTCATCACAAAAGGCCGAAAAAATCCACCCCAAAAAAAATCCCCAAATCCACCCAAAAGTCCCCCCAAAAACCCACCCAAAAATGCCCCAAAAATTCCCAAAACCGCCCCCAAAAAATTCCCAAAACCGCCCCAAAAAATTCCCAAAACCGCCCCCAAAAATTCCTGCCTCTGCCACTAAAAGTCACCGGGTTATTGCACCGATAAATGGTTTTTAATTTCTCAGGTTTTTTGTTGGTTTTTTTTCCCGGAGTTTCCCCCAAAATCCCAAAATCCTCCCCCAAAAAAATCATCCCCAAAAATCATCCCAAAAATCCCCAAATCCAGCAAAAAAAAAAATCCCCCCCGAAATCCCGCTCAAAAAATCTCCCCAAAAAATCCCCAAATCCACCGGAAAAAGCCTCAAAAAAGGACCCAAAATTCCCCAAAAATCCCCCAAAACCACCCCCAAAACCGACCCAAAATTCCCCCAAAAAATCCCCAAAATTCTCCCCAAAAAACCCCAAAATCCACCCGAAAATCCCCCCGAAAATCCCCCCAAAACCGACCGAAAAACCGACCCAAAATTCCAAAAAAAATCCCCAAAATTCATCCAAAAAACCCCAAAATCCACCCAAAAATCTCCCCAAACCACCCCAAAAACCAACCCAAAATTCCCCAAAAAATCCCCAAAATTCATCCAAAAAACCCCAAAATCCACCCAAAAATCCCTCCCAAAAATCCCCCAAAAACTGACCCAAAAACTGACCCAAAATTCCCCCCAAAAATCCCCAAAATTCATCCCAAAAAACCCAAAATCCACCCAAAAATCCCTCCCAAAAATCCCCCAAAAACCGACCCGAAATTCCCCCAAAATCCCCAAAATTCATCCCAAAAAGCCCCAAAAATTGTCCCCAAAATCCCCATCCAGCAATAAAATTAATTTAATTGTTTTCCCCCAATGTTTGGGAATTTTGGGGAATTTGGGGCTGAAAATTTGGGGAATTTGGGGCTGAAATTTGGGTGAATTTTGGGCTGAATTTGGGCTGAATTTGGTTTAATTTTGGGCAATTTTTTTGGGTAATTTTGGCCAAATTTTGGGCTGGAATTTTGGGCTAAATTTGGGGTATTTTGGAGGATTTTAGGCTGGAATTTTGCGGGGTTTGGGATAATTTTGGGCTGAATTTTGGGTAAATTTTGGGTGAATTTTGGGCGGAATTTTGTGGGATTTGGGCTGAATTTTGACCTGAATTTTGGGTTAATTTTGTGGAATTTTCGGGGAATTTTGGGTGAATTTTGGGTTGAATTTTGCGTTAATTTTGGGGCTGATTTTGGGGTGAATTTTTGGCTGAATTTTGGGTGAATTTTCTGGAATTTTCTGGGAATTTTGGGCTGAATTTTTGGCTGGATTTTGGGGTGAATTTTGGGTTGATTTTGGGTGATTTTGGGTAAATTTTGGGTCTCTATTCCAGCAGGGGGGCCTGGCTGGGCTCCTCCTCATCGAAGTATCGATTTTTGAGGAATTTTGGGGCAATTTTGGGGAGAATTCTGTGCAAATTTTTTGAGGTTTTGGGCTGAAAACTTAGGGAATTTTTGGGCTGAATTTTGGGTGAATTTTGGGGAATTTTGGGCAGAAATCTGGGGACTTCTGGGCCGAATTTTGGATGAACTTCGAGGAATTTTTGGCTGAATTTTGGGTGAATTTGGGCTGAATTTTTGGGTGGATTTTACGGAATTTTAGGTGAATTTTGGGCTGAAAATCTGTGGAATTTTGCGGCTGAATTTTGGGCTGATTTTGGGTGAATTTTGGGCTGAATTTTGTGGGAATTTTGGTGGGGCAGAAATCGGGATTTTCGGGCTGGATTTTGGGTGAATTTTGTGGAATTTTTTGGGAATTTTTGGGCTGAAAGTTTGTGGAATCTCGTGGGTGAATTTTGGGGAGTTTTGGGTTGATTTTGGGTTGATTTTGGGCGATTTTGGGTCTCTATTCCAGCAGGGGGGCCTGGCTGGGCTCCTCCTCATCGAAGTATCGATCCTCCAGGTCCCGGGCCACGATGTCCAGGTTGTCCAGATCCGGGTTTTCGTCCACCTGGCTGCCACGTTCGGGGCGAATTTGAGGGATTTGGGGCAATTCGGGAATTTTGGGTGAAATTTGGGGGACTGTTGGGTGAATTTTGTGGAATTTTGGGCGGAATTTTGGGCTGAAATTTGGGTGAATTTTGGGCTGGGTTTTGGGTGAATTTTGTGGAATTTTTAGAAAAATGTGGAATTTTGGGTGGATTTTTGGGTTAATTTGGGGGAATTTGGGGCTGAATTTTGGGCGAATTTAGGGGTGAAATTTGGGTGAATTTTGGGCCGGATTTTGGGTGAATTTTGTGGAATTTTTAGAAAAATGTTGTGGAATTTTGGGCGGATTTTTTTGGGGGTTAATTTGGGGGAATTTTGGGCTGATTTTGGGGGAATTTTGGGCTGATTTTGGGGCGATTTTGGGGTTGGTTTTGGCGGTGAAATTTGGGTTGAACGGGGCGGAATTTTGGGTAATTTTGGGCCAAAATTTGGGGAATTTTGGACTGAATTTTAGACTGATTTGGTAGAATTTTTGGGTGAATTTTGGGCAATTGTGGCCTGGAATTTTGGGGTGACATTTTGGCCTGAAATTTGGGGAATTTGGGGTGATTTTGGGCTGGAATTCGGGGTGAAATTTGGGGTGATTTGAGGGAATTTTGTGTGAATTTTGGGGAATTTTTGGCTGAATTTTGGGTTGATTTTGGGGTGATTTTCAGCTGATTTTGGGTGATTTTGGGGCAGATTTTGGGGCGATTTTTGGGGATTTTGGGGTGATTTTGGGGCTGATTTTAAGGCAGGTTTTGGGGTGAATTTTGGGGATTTTGGGGCAGATTTTGGGGTGAATTTTGGGGATTTTGGGGCGATTTTGGGGGGGATTTTTGGGGTGATTTTGGGGCAGATTTTGGGGCAGATTTTGGGGTGAATTTTGGGGATTTTGGGGCTGATTTTAAGGCAGGTTTTGGGGTGAATTTTGGGGATTTTTGGGCTGATTTTGGGACTGATTTTGGGGTGAATTTGGGGGATTTTGGGGCTCACCTGTAGTCGAAATCCCCGTCCTGCCCCTCCAGGAACCTCTGGTACATGCGGGTGGTGAATTCCAGGCGCAGCAATTCCCGCTCGGCGGCGTCGGGGACGCGGCCTTCGTCATCGTCATCATCATCATCTTCCTCCTCCTCTTCATCATCCTCCTCATCGTCCTGGGCTGGAACGGCCAAAATCCCAATAAAATCCCCCCAAAATCCCCCAAAATGGCTCAAAAAAAATCTCATTAAAATCTCAATAAAATCTCAATAAAATCTCAATAAAATCTCAATAAAATCACAATAAAATCACAATAAAATCCCAATAAAATCCCAACGAAATCCCAATAAAATCTCAATAAAATCCCAATGAAATCCCAATAAAGTCCCAATAAAATCCCAATAAAATCCCAATAAAATCCCAATGAAATCCTAATAAAGTCCCAATAAAATCCCAATAAAATCCCAATGAAATCCCAATAAAGTCCCAATAAAATCCCAATAAAATCCCAATGAAATCCCAATAAAGTCCCAATAAAATCCCAATGAAATCCCAATAAAGTCCCAATAAAATCCCAATAAAATCTCATTAAAATCCCAATAAAATCTCAATAAAATCCCAATAAAGTCCCAATAAAATCCCAATAAAGTCCCAATAAAATCCCAATAAAATCCCAATAAAGTCCCAATAAAATCCCAATAAAATCCCAATAAAATCCCAATAAAGTCCCAATAAAATCCCAATAAAATCCCAATAAAATCCCAATAAAGTCCCAATAAAATCTCAATAAAATCTCATTAAAATCCGAATAAAATCTCAATAAAATCTCATTAAAATCCGAATAAAATCTGAATAAAATCCCAATAAAATCCCTCAGTTCCCGCTCAGGGACGTGATCTTCATCATCATCATCATCTTCCTCCTCATCTTCCTCATCCTCGTCATCATACTGGGCTGGAACGGCCAAAATCCCCCAAAAATCCCCCAAAATCCCCCCTAAAAACCCCAAACAATCCCAAAATTCCCCCAAATCATCCCAAATCCTCCAAATTCCCCAAAATCCCCCTAAAAAAACCCCAAAATCCCCCCCAAAGAAACCTAAAAACCCCCAATATCTCCTAAAATCGTCCAAAAATCCCCCAAATCCCCCAAAATCCCCAAACTCCCCCAAAATGCCACCAAAATCTTCCCAAAACCCCCTAAAAAATCCCTCAAAAATCCCCCCAAATCCCCCAAAATTCCCCAAAATCCCTGCAACGATCCGAGATTCCTCCAAAACCCCCCTAAAACCCCCCCAAATCCTCAAAAAATCCCCCCAAATCTCCTAAAATTCCCCCGAACCCCTCAAAAATCCTCTAAAATCCCCCAAACGATCCCCAAAATTCCCTCAAAATTCCCCCAAATCCTCCGAAATCCCCAAAATTCCCCCAAAATTTCCCCCAAACCCCCAAAATTCCCTAAACTTCCCCCAAAATCCCCTAAAAAAACCTCCAAATTCCCAAAACGATCCCAAAATCCCCCAAAATCCCCTCAAATCCCCCCAAATTTCCCAAAACCCCCCAAAATCCCCCCAAATTCCCCCAAATTTCCCCAATCCCCCCCAAATCCCCCCAAAATCCCCCAAATCCCCCCAAAATCCCCTAAAATCCCCCCAAATGTCCCAAAACCCCCCAAATTTCCCCCAAATTTCCCAACCCCCCCAAAATCCCCCAAATCCCCCAAATCCCCCCAAAATCCCCTAAAATCCCCCCAAATTTCCCAAATCCCCCCAAAATCCCCTCAAAATCCCCCCAAAATCCCCCCAAATCCCCCCAAAATCCCCCAAATTCCCCCAAAATGTCCCAAAATCCCCCAAATCCCCCCAAATTTCCCAACCCCCCCCGGCCCCTCACCCGTGGTGTCCTCGAGGGCGCGGAGCAGCAGCTCCCGCAGGTTCTGGGGCTCCCCCGAGATTTTGGGGTGAATTTGGGGGATTTTGGGGCCGCCCTGGGGGGTTTTGGGGTCCCCCAGGAGGATTTCGGGGTTTTTGGGGTGGATTTGGGGGGTTTTGGGGTCCTGGAACCTCCCGATGTAGTGATGGAAGAGCCCCGGGGCCCGGAGGCGCATCTGCTCCTGGCTGAAATATTCTCCTCCTAAAAATGGGGGGAAAAACGGGGAAATCGGTGAAAAAGGGGGGGAAATAAAGGGGAAAAGTGGGGGGGGGGGGGGGGGGGGAATCCATAAATTTTGGGGGGAAAAAAGGGGAAAAAAAGGGGGAAAAAAGGGGGAAAAGGGGGAAAAATTTTCACAAATTTTGGTTTAAAAAAAGGGAAAAAAGGGGGAAAAAAAGGGGGAAAATGGGGGGAAATTTCACAAATTTTGGGGGAAAAAAGGGGAAAATGGGGAAAAAAGTCCACAAATTTTGGGGGGAAAAAAAATCGGGGAAAAAAAAGGGGGAAAATGGGGAAAAAATTTCACATATTTTGGTGAAAAGAAAAGGGAAAAAAAGGGGGGGAAAGGGGGGAATGGGGAAAAAAATCACAAATTTTGGTGAAAAAAAGGGGAAAAAAGGGGAAAAAAACGGGAAAAAGGGGGGGAAATGGGGAAAAATTTCACATATTTTGGTGAAAGAAAAAAGGGGAAAAAAGGGGGGAAAAGGGGGAAAATGGGGGAAAATGGGGAAAAATTTCACAAACTTTGGGGAAAAAAAAGGGGGAAAAATAAGGGAAAAAAAAGGGAAAAAAAAGGGAAAAATGGGAAGGGAAATGGGGAAAATTCGGGGAAATTTGGGGAAATGGGGGGAAAATGGGGGGAAATGGCAAAATTAGGGGAAAAAATGGAGGAAAATGAGAAAAACAGGGAAATTGGTGGAAAATTGGGAAAAACATCTACAATCTTTGGTGAGAAAAAAAAGGGAAAAAATGGGGAAAACCCGGGGAAATCGGTGAAAATGGGGGAAAAAAATCCACAATTTTTGGTGAAACAAAAAAGGAAAAAAAAATGGGGGGAAAAATGGGGGGAGATTGGAGGGAAAATGAGCGGAAATAGGGGGAAAAGGTGAAAAACAGGAATAAATTGAGGGAAAAAGAGGAAAATTGGGGAGAAATGGTGAAAAATGGGGAAAATTGGGGAAAACTGGGGGGAAATGGGGGGAAATGGGGGGAAAATGGGGAAAAATGGGGAAAAATCAGGGGAAATGGGGGGGAATGGGAAAATCGGGGGAAATTGGAGATAATTGGGGGAAATGGGGGAAAAGGGGGGAAATTCCACAACTTTTGGTGAAAAACGGAGGAAAAAAGGGGGGAAAAAAGTGGGAAAAACAGGAAAAAATGGGGGAAATGGGGGAGAAAAATCGGGAAGAAAAGGGGGGGGGGAAGGAGGAAAACGGGAAAAAAAAATGGGGAAAAACAGGAAAAAAAAACGAGGAAATGGGAGGAAAAACGGGGGAAAAAAATGATTTGGTGTCCCCGGGATTGGCGTCCCCGGAATCGGCGTCCCCGGATTGTGTGTCCCCCCCGGTACCTCGGATCAGCTCCCGCAGGGCCGCGTATCTTCGGTTCCGGAGGCGCGTTCTGGCCGCGGGGCGGCCCCGGCGGCGAGTTTGGGGCGAATTCGGCGGGTTTGGGGATTTTGGGGGAGATTCGGGAGATTTGGGGGGGTCCCCGCGGGGGGTTTGGGGGGGTTCGGCCATGAGAGGGGGATGAGAAGTGGGGAGGGATCCCCCTCCCCCCCCCTAAAAAAAAATGGAGAGAGGGGAGACCCCGAAATGGGGGGAAATCCTAAAAAAACGGGGAAAATCCCACCCAAAATGGGGGAGAGTGACAAAAAATGGGGGAAAATGCTGAAAAATAGGGAAAAATGGCAAAAAACCCGGGAAATGCCCCCAAAATGGGGGAAAGTGCCAAAAAAATGGGGAAAATGCTGAAAAATAGGGAAAATGCCAAAAAGCCCGGGGAAATCCCCCAAAATGGGGGAGAGTGACAAAAAAATGGGGAAAATGCTGAAAAATAGGGAAAAATGCCAAAAAACCCGGGGAAATCCCCCCAAAATGGGGGAGAGGACCCCGAAAGGGAAAAGACGATCCCAAAATCTCTCAGGAATTTTGGGGGGACCCCACAAAACCTCCCCCGGGATTCCCCAAAAGTCTCAGCGAGTCCCAACCCGCGACCGGAAGCTCAAAACCTTCCCCGGGACCCCAAAAATCCTCGCGGGGACCCCAAAAATCTCTTCGGGACCCCAAAAATCCCCCGAGACCCCAAAATTCCGCCCCGGGACCCCCAAAACTTCCCGGTGGTTCCGCCCGGTTTCGTTTCGGTGCGACACGGGCGGCGGTTCAGGGGGCGTGGCGCGTTCTGACGTCACTTCCGGTGCGGAGGGAACAACGGCGTCGCTCGAAGGTTCCGCGTGGTTTTGGTTCCGGGCTGGACCCCGAAAATTCCCGATTTTCTCCCAAAATTTATCCCGAGATTTATCCCCGAATTGGTTTGGGAGGTTTTTATTCGTTTCTTTTCCCGTTTTTCTGCTTTTTATGGAATTTTTAGAGGCCGAAAAGGTGCAAAAATCCCCCAAAATTTCCCCAAAAATAAGAAAAATTGGGGAAAAGAGTGAAAAAAATTCCCAAAAAAAAGGGAGAAAAATTGGGGGTGAAAGTGAAAGTCCGAAAAAATGTGGAGGGAATTGGGGCAGGAAAGGGAGGAGGAAAATTGGGGGAAAAGGGGGAAAAGTTGGAGTTAAAAAGGGGGAAAATGGGGAAATTTGGGGAAAAAATGGGGGGAAAAAATGGGGAAAATTGGGAAAAAATGGGGGAAAATGGGGAAATACCGGGAAGAAAAAGGGGGAAATGGAGGGGAAAAAAAAGGAAAAAATCAGAAAAAAATGAGAAAAAAAGGGGGGAAATCAGAAAAAAAATGGGAAAAATCAGAGAAAATGGGGAAAATGGGAAAAAGAGAGAAAAATGAGAAGAAAAGGAAAAAAACAGGGAAAAAAGGAGGGAAAATCAGAAAAAAATGGGGGGAAATCAGAAAAAATTGGGGATAATGGGAAAAAGGGAGAAAAAAATCAGAAAAAAGGGGAAAATCAGAATTAAATGGGAAAAATGGGAAATGAATGGGGAAAAACGAGAAAAAAAGGGGGAAATGGGAAAAATGGAGAAAAAATGAGAAAAAAATTGGGGGAAAATCAGAAAAAAATGGGAAAAATGAGAAAAAAAGGGAAAAATCAGAAGAAAGGAAAATCAGAAGAATGGGGGAAAATGAGGAAAAAATCGGGGGGAAAAATCAGGAAAAAATTGGAAAAATTAGAAAAGAATGGGAAAAATGGAAAAACATCAGAAAAAAAAGGGGGGGAATGGGGAAAAATCAGGAAAAAATGGGGGAAAATGGGGAAAAATCAGGAAAAATGGAAAAAAAATCAGAAAAAAGGGGGAAACCAGAATAAAATGGAGACAAATCAGGAAAAAAATGGAAAAAATCAGAAGAAAGGGGAAAATCAGGGGAAAAAATGGGGAAAAACTCAGGAAAAAATGGGGAAAAAATCAGGAAAAAATGGGGAAAAAATCAGGAAAAAAATGGGGAAAAAGATCAGGGGAAAATGGGGAAAAATCAGGGAAAAATGGAAAAAAAATCAGAAAAAAGGGGGAAAACCATAATAAAATGGAGAAAAATCAGGAAAAAATGGGGAAAAAGGAAAAAATGGGGGAAAATGGGGAAAAATCAGGAAAAAATGGAAAAACTCAGGAAAAAATGGGGAAAAAATGGGGAAAAAATCAGGGGGAAATGGGGAAAAAAATCAGGAAAAAAAAGGGGAAAAATCAGGAAAAAATGGGGAAAAAATTAGGGAAAAATGGGGAAAAAATCAGGAAAAAATGGGGAAAAAAATCAGGAAAAAAATGGGAGAAAATTCAGGAACAAAAGGGAAAAACGGGAAAAAAAATCAGAAAATGGAAAAACCCCCCCAAAAAATCCAGGAATTCTTGGGAAAAATCTGGGGGGAAAAGGGACCAAGAAAGCGAAATGAAGCACAGCAGAGCCGTTCTCCCGGTGAAAAATAATCTTTGTATTTTTGTTTTTCTGGCTGTTTGTTTTTTTTTGGGTCCATCCCCCTGGACTGGGGGAATTTGGGGGAATTTTGGGGGAATTTTGGGGTTCACTGGGAGGTTCCCCCGGAGTCGAAGGAGCCGAAATAGGGCGGCCAGGGCGGGCTCTGCGGGTAAAACTGCTGCTGCTGCTGCTGCTGCTGCTGCCAAGGGCCCGGAAACTGCGAGAGGAGAGACCCAAAACCGCCCGAATTCAGCCCGAAAAATGGGCAGGGGCTGCACGCCACTTTCAGCCCCAAAACTCCCAGGTTTTAGCCCAAAATCCCCATTTTTTAGCTCAAAATTCCCATTTTTTAGCCCAAAATTCCCACTTTTAAGCCCAGAAATCCCCTGGGATTTCAGCCCCAAAATCCCCATTTTTTTAGCTCAAAATTCCCATTTTTTTAGCCCAAAATTCCCATTTTTTAGCCCCAAAAATCCCCTGGGATTTCAGCCCCAAAATTCCCAGGTTTTAGCCCAAAATTCCCATTTTTTAGCCCAAAATTCCCATTTTTTTAACCCAAAAATCCCCTGGGATTTCAGCCCCAAAATTCCCATTTTTTAGCTCAAAATTCCCATTTTTAGCCCAAAATCCCCATTTTTTTAGCCCCAAAAATCCCCTGGGATTTCAGCCCCAAAAATCTCAGGTTTTAGCCCAAAATTCCCATGTTTTAGCTCAAAATTCCCATGTTTTAGCTCAAAATTCCCATTTTATAGCTCAAAATGCCCACTTTTAGCCCAAAATTTCCATTTTTTTAGCCCCAAAAATCCCCTGGGATTTCAGCCCCAAAATTCCCATTTTTTAGCCCAAAATTCCCATTTTTTTAACCCAAAAATCCCCTGGGATTTCAGCCCCAAAATCCCCATTTTTTTAGCTCAAAATTCCCATTTTTTAGCCCAAAATCCCCATTTTTTTAGCCCCAAAAATCCCCTGGGATTTCAGCCCCAAAATTCCCATTTTTTAGCCCAAAATTCCCAATTTTTTGAGCCCAAAATTCCTATGTTTTAGCCCAAAATCCCCATTTTTTAGCCCCAAAAAATCCCCTGGGATTTCAGCCCCAGAAATACCAAGTTTTAGCCCAAAATTCCCATTTTTTAGCCCAAAATTCCCAGGCATTAGCTCAAAATTTCCATTTTTTTAGGCCCAGAAATCCCCTGGGATTTCAGCCCCAAAATCCCCATTTTTTAGCCCAAAAATCCCCTGAGATTTCAGCCCCAAAATTCCCATTTTTTAGCTCAAAATTCCCACTTTTTAGCCCAAAAATCCCCTTTTTTTCCACCCCAAAAATCCCCTGGGATTTCAGCCCCAAAAATCCCAGGTTTTAGCCCAAAAATCCCCGGGATTTTGCCCAAAATTCCCATTTCTCTCCCCCCCCAAAAATCGTTTTTCCCCCCAAAATCCCCTTTAAACGCCCCCAAATTCTCATTTCCTGCCCCACCCCCCAAATCCCGGTTTTTCCCCCCAAAATCCCCGGTTTTTCCCTCCCAAATTCCCTTTTTTTTCTCCCCTAAATCCTCATTTTCCCCCCAAAATTCCCGTTTTTTCCCTTTTTCCCCCCAAATTTCCCGGCGTTTCCCCTCCCCCACCTGGTACTGGGGGTACCCGAAGCTCTGCCCGGGCGGGGGGAGGGGCTGAGGGGGCGGGAACGTCCCGGACACGCCCCCGGACACGCCCCCGTAGTACCCGGATGTGGGCGGGGCCACGTTCTGCCCGAAGCTCTGGGGGGGGGGAGGGGAGAAAACAAAAGGGGGGGGGAGGGGTCACAACCCCCGAACCCCCAAAATTCGGGGGGGTGGGGGAGGGGGTAGGGATTTTTCCCGCCCAAAATTCCCGGGTTTTAACCCCCCCCAAAAATCCGGCTTTTTACCCCAAAATTCCCAAATTTCCCCCCCAAAATTCCCAGGTTTTACCCCAAAATTTCCCAAATTTTCCCCTCAAAATTCCCAAATTTCCCCCCAAAATTCCCAGGTTTTACCCCAAAATTCCCCAATTTTTCCCCCCAAATTCCCAGGTTTTTTCTCTCCCCCAAAATTCCCATTATTCCCCCCAAATCCCCCATTTCTTTCCCCCAAAATTCCCCCCAAATCCCCATTTTTTTCTTTCCCAAATTCCCGTTATTCCCCCAAAATCCCATTTCCCCCCCAAAACCTCCCCAGACCCCCCCCAAAAAATTCCCATTTCTCCCCCAAATTCCCGATTTTCCTCCCCAAAATCCCCTCAAACCCCCCAGAATCACCCCAAAAATCTCCCCAAATCCCCCGAGAACCCCCCAAAATTCCCCTAAAATCCCCCAAACCCCCAAAATCTCCCCAAAATCCAGCCAAAAATCCCCCCCAAAATCCCTCAAATCTCCCCCCAAATCCCCCAAATCCCTCCCAAATTTCCCATAATTCCCCCAAATCTCCCCCCAAATTTCCCATAATTCCCCCAAAATCCCCCAAATCCCCCCAAATTTCCCATAATTCCCCCAAATCTCCCCAAATCCCCCCAAATTTCCCATAATTCCCCCAAATCCCCCCAAATTTCCCATAATTCCCCCAAATCCCCCCAAATTTCCCATAATTCCCCCAAATCCCCCAAATTTCCCATAATTCCCCCAAATCTCCCCAAATCCCCCCAAATTTCCCATAATTCCCCCAAATCCCCCCAAATTTCCCATAATTCCCCCAAATCCCCCCAAATTTCCCATAATTCCCCCAAATCCCCCAAATTTCCCATAATTCCCCCAAATCTCCCCCCAAAATCCCCCCAAATTTCCCACAATTCCCCCAAATCCCCCCAAATTTCCCACAATTCCCCCCAATCCCCCCGGCCCCTCCCCCCGTCGGAGGGTCCCCAAATCCCCCAGTTTTGGGGGGTCCGGGGGGATCTCGGGGGTCTCGGAGCGTTTGGGGGGATTTGGGGGAAATTTGGGGGGATTTTGGGGGGATCTTGGGATTTGGGGGGAATTCTGGGGGGAGTTTTGGGGCGATTTTGGGGGATTTGGGGTGATTTTGGGGTGATTTTGGGGCAATTTTGGGCAGATTTTGGGGTGGATTTGGGCTGATTTTGGTGATTTGGGGGATTTTGGGGTGATTTTGGTGATTTGGGGAATTGTGGGGTGATTTTGGCGTGATTTTAGTGATTTGGGGGATTTTGGGGTGATTTGGGGTGATTTTGGTGATTTTAGGTGATTTTGGGGGAATTTTGGGGCGATTTTGGGGTGATTTTGGGAGATTTTGGGGTGATTTTGGGAGATTTTGGGGTGATTTGGGAGTGATTTTGGGGCGGATTTGGGGTGATTTAGGGAGATTTTGGGGTGATTTTGGGGTGATTTGGGGGGATTTTGGGGCGGATTTGGGGTGATTTTGGCGTGGATTTGGGGTATTTGGAAGTGATCTGGAGTGATCAAGGAGCATTTTGGGGTGGTCCTGAAGGATTTAGGGTGTTTTGGGACTTTTTGGGCTGATTTTGGGTGATTTTTGGGTATTTTGGGCAGATTTTGGGGTGATTTGGGGCCATTCAGGGTATTTCAGGGTGATTTTGGGCAGATTTGGGGTGTTTTTGATGTATTTTGGGCTGATTTTGGGGTAATTTTGGGCATTCAGGGTATTTCGGGCTGATTTTGGGGTAATTTTCAGTTGTTTTGGGGTATTTTGGCCTGATTTGGGGTAATTTTCGGTGGTTTTGGGGCATTTCGGGCTGATTTTGGGGTAATTTTCAGTGTTTTTGGGGTATTTTGGGTTGATTTGCGCTGATTTTGGGGTAATTTCGGGTGTTTTTTCGGGTATTTCAGGCTGATTTGGGCTGATTTTGGGGCGATTTCTGGTGGTTTTGGGGTATTTCGGCTGATTTTGGGGTAATTTTCGGTGGGTTTGGGGTATTTTGGGCTGATTTTGGGGTAATTTTGGGGCATTCAGGGTATTTCGGGCTGATTTTGGGGTAATTTTCGGTGTCTTTGGGGTATTTTGGGCTGATTTGGGGTAATTTTCGGTGGTTTTGGGGCATTTCGGGCTGATTTTGGGGTAATTTTCAGTGTTTTTGGGGTATTTTGGGTTGATTTGCGCTGATTTTGGGGTAATTTCGGGTGTTTTTCGGGTATTTCAGGCTGATTTGGGCTGATTTTGGGGCGATTTCGGGTGGTTTTGGGGTATTTCGGCTGATTTTGGGGTAATTTTCGGTGTCTTTGGGGTATTTTGGGCTGATTTGGGGTAATTTTCGGTTGTTTTGGGGTATTTTGGGCTGATTTGGGGTAATTTTGGGGCATTCAGGGTATTTCGGGCTGATTTTGGGGTAATTTTGGGGCATTCAGGGTATTTCGGGCTGATTTTGGGGTAATTTTCGGTGTCTTTGGGGTATTTCGGGCTGATTTGGGGTGATTTTGGGGCATTCAGGGTATTTCGGGCTGATTTTGGAGGGATTTTCGGTGTCTTTGGGGTATTTCGGGCTGATTTGGGGTGATTTTGGGGCATTCAGGGTATTTCGGGCTGATTTTGGGGTAATTTTCGGTGTCTTTGGGGTATTTTGGGCTGATTTGGGGTAATTTTGGGTGGTTTTGGGGTATTTCGGGCTGATTGTGGGGTAATTTTCGGTTGTTTTGGGGTATTTCGGGCTGATTTGGGGTGATTTTGGGGCATTCAGGGTATTTCGGGCTGATTTTGGGGTAATTTTTGGTGTCTTTGGGGTATTTCGGGCTGATTTGGGGTAATTTTGGGGCATTCAGGGTATTTCGGGCTGATTTTGGGGTAATTTTGGGTGGTTTTGGGGTATTTCGGGCTGATTTTGGGGTCATTTCAGGTGGTTTTGGGGTCTCTCACCTGTGCTCCGTGCCCGTAGGAAGGTGCGTTGGGGGCGGGGCCGGCGCTGGGGGGGCTCCGCCCCTCCCCCCCGGGGCTCTTGAACCCCCCCGCGGGCGGCGGGGGGGGGAGGGGCGGCCCGGCGGGGGGGCGGCCCCGCCCCGCGGGTGGGGGAGGAGCCTCGCGGGGTGGGGGAGGGGCGGCCCAGCGAGGGGGGGGAGGGAAACCCCCCCGGGGGTAACCTGTGGGGAGAGGGGACAGCGGGGTCACCGCGGGGTCACGGGGGGGGGCAGGAATGTCCCCTCCCCCCCTGCGGCCACGCCCCCTCATTGCACCTCCCTCGGAAGCCACGCCCCCACTTACACCTTCCCCGTGTGGCCACGCCCCTCCTTGTCACCTCTGGCCCCGCCCCCTTTGGCCCCGCCCCCTCCCACCCATATTTGGGGTGGAACCTCCCTGGTTCCATCGCAGGGGAATCCCCCAATTGAATCCCACGGGATCCCTACGGGAATCCTACACCAACCCCACAGCCGGATCCTACGAAATCCTGCAGGAATCCTGGGAGAATCCTCTGGGAATCCTCCAGGGATCCCACGGCTGAATCCTACCCAAATCCGAAAGGAATCCCAGAGGAACGCCACGGCAACCCCATGGAAAATTCCACGGGAATCCTACGGCAACCCCATAGGAAGCTCACAATTGAATCCTGCGGGAATCCTTTGGGAATCCTATGGGAATCCTAAATGAATCCTCTAGGAACCCTATGGGAATCCTATGGGAATCCTACAGGAATCCTATGGGAACCCTATTGGAATCCCACAGTTGAATCCTATGGGAATCCTATGGCAATCCTCGGGGGAATTCCACAATTCAATCCTATAGGAATCCTATGGCAATCCGATGGGAATCCCATGGGAATCCTATGGGAATCCCACAATTCAATCCTATGGAATCCCACAATTCAATCCCATGGGAATCCCACAATTGAATCCTATGGGAATCCCATGGGAATCCTACAGGGATCCTTTGGCAATCCCACAACTGAATCCCACGGGAATCCTATGGGAAATCCTATGGGGAATCCCCCCAGTTCAACCCTACGGGAATCCCCCAACTGAATCCTATGGGAATCCTCCAGCAATCCCATGGAAAATCCTATGGAAAATCCCACGGCATTCCTGTGACAATCCCACCCCCCAAAAAACCCCCCCCAAAAAACTCCCAAAAAACCCCCAAAAAAACTCTCAAAAAACTCCCCAAAAAAACCCAAAAACCCCCCAAAAACTCCCAAAACCCCCCAAAACCCCCCCAAAAAACCCCAAAAACTCCCAAAAAACCCCCCAAAAACCCTCAAAAAACCCTCAAAAACTCCCCAAATAACCCCAAAAAACCCCCAAAAAGTCTTCCAAAAAATGCCCAAAAAACTCCCCAAACCCCCCAAAAAACTCCCCAAAAACCCCCCAAAACCCCAAAACCCCCCCAAAAAACCCCAAAAATTTCCCAAAAAACCCCCAAAAACTCCCAAAAAACTCCCAAAACCCCCCAAAACCTCCCAAAAACCCCCCAAAAACTCCCCAAAACCGCAAAACTCCCCCAAAAACTCCCAAAAAAACTCCCCAAAAAACCCCAAGAAAGCCCCAAAAAACGCCTAAAAACCCCCAAAAAAACTCCCCAAAGCCCCCAAAAAACTCCCCAAAAATCTCCCAAAAAACCCCCCAAAACCCCCTAAAAATCCCCCAAAAAACCCCCCAAAAAACCCCCCAAAAAAGCCCCCAAAACTCCCAAAAAACCCCCAAAACTCCCCAAAAATCCCCCAAACATCCCCCAAAAACCCCCCCAAAACTCCCAAAAAACTCCCAAAAAACCCCAAAAACTCCCCAAATCCCCCCAAAATTCCCAAAAACCCCCAAAAAACTCCCCAAAAACCCCCCCAAAAACCCCCAAAAACCGCAAAACTCCCCAAAAACTCCCAAAAAACTCCCCGAAAAACCCCAAGAAAGCCCCAAAAAACTCCTAAAAACCCCCAAAAAAACTCCCCAAAGCCCCCAAAAAACTCCCCAAAAATCTCCCAAAAAACTCCCCAAAAATCTCCCAAAAAACTCCCCAAAAAACCCCCAAAAAACCCCCAAAAAACCCCCCAAAACTCCCTAAAAATCCCCCAAAAAACCCCCCAAAAAACCCCCCAAAATCCCCCAAAACTCCCAAAAACCCCCCAAAACCCC
>NW_027094894.1:0-46136 GCF_029207755.1 Chamaea fasciata | reverse complement strand
CCTACAATCCCGAACGGAACAGGATTTCTTCCAGATGCAAGCTGCCACAAGCAGGAATCCTGGCTTCCCATGGAGGGCCAAAGGCCTCCTACAAACTGACATCAGGCACCTGGGCAGCTGACTTTACTTACCTTTGGAAACAGGCCATCCTTTTCGCCCAACGCCCTCTGCCGGGCACCTGTCCTCGGCCACCTACAATTCCGAACGGAACAGGATTTCTTCCAGATGCAGGCTTCCACAAGCTGGAAGACTTGTTTGCCTTGGAGGGCCAAAGGCCTCCTACAAACTGACATCAGGCACCTGGGCAGCTGACTTTACTTACCCCTGGAAACAGGCCATCCTTTGTGCCCTACTACCTCTGCCGGGCACCTGGCCTCGGCCACCTACAATCCCGAACGGAACAGCATTTCTTCCAGATGCAAGCTGCCACAAACTGGAAGACTAGCTTCCCTTGGAGGGCCAAAGGCCTCCGACAAACTGACATCAGGCACCTGGGCAGCTGACTTTACTTACCCCTGGAAACAGGCCATCTTTGTGCCCAACTCCCTCTGCCGGGGACCTGGCCTCGGCCACCTACAATTCCGAACGGAACAGGATTTCTTCCAGATGCAAGCTGCCACAAACTGGAAGACTAGCTTCCCTTGGAGGGCCAAAGGCCTCCTACAAACTGACATCAGGCACCTGGGCAGCTGACTTTACTTACCCCTGGAAACAGGCCATCGTTTTCTCCATCTTCCTAAGCCGGGCACCCGGCTCCAGCCACCTACAATCCTGAACGGAACAGGATTTCTTCCAAATGCAAGCTGCCACAAGCAGGAAACCTGGCCTCCCATGGAGGGCCAAAGGCCTCCTACAAACTGACATCAGGCACCTGGGCAGCTGACTTTACTTACCCCTGGAAACAGGCCATCCTTTGTGCCCTACTACCTCTGCCGGGCACCTGGCCTCGGCCACCTACAATCCCGAACGGAACAGCATTTCTTCCAGATGCAAGCTGCCACAAACTGGAAGACTTATTTCCCTTGGAGGGCCAAAGGCCTCCTACAAACTGACACCAGGCACCTGGGCAGCTGACTTTACTTACCCCTGGAAACAGGCCATCCTTTGTTCCCATCTCCTTCTTCCGGACACCAGGCCTCAGCCACCTACAATCGCGAACGGAACAGGATTTCTTCCAGATGCAAGCTGCCACAAACTGGAAGACTTACTTCCCTTGGAAGGTCAAAGGTCTTCTACAAACTGACATCAGGCACCTGGGCAGCTGACTTTACTTACCCCTGGAAACAGGCCATCCTTTGTTCCCAACTCCTTCTGCCGGGCATTAGGCTTCAGCCACCTACAATCCCGAACGGAACAGGATTTCTTCCAGATGCAAGCTGCCACAAACTGGAAGACTAGCTTCCCTTGGAGGGCCAAAGGCCTCCGACAAACTGACATCCGGCACCTGGGCAGCTGACTTTACTTACTCCTGGAAACAGGCCATCTTTGTGCCCAACTCCCTCTGCCGGGGACCTGGCCTCGGCCACCTACAATTCCGAACGGAACAGGATTTCTTCCAGATGCAAGCTGCCACAAACTGGAAGACTAGCTTCCCTTGGAGGGCCAAAGGCCTCCTACAAACTGACATCGGGCACCTGGGCAGCTGACTTTACTTACCCCTGGAAACAGGCCATCCTTTTTCTCCATCTTCCTAAGTCGGGCACCCGGCTCCGGCCACCTACAATCCTGAACGGAACAGGATTTCTTCCAAATGCAAGCTGCCACAAGCAGGAAGCCTGGCCTCCCATGGAGGGCCAAAGGCCTCCTACAAACTGACATCAGGCACCTGGGCAGCTGACTTTACTTACCCCTGGAAACAGGCCATCCTTTGTGCCCAACTCCCTCTGCCGGGCACCTGGCCTCGGCCACCTACAATCCCGAACGGAACAGGATTTCTTCCAGATGCAAGCTGCCACAAACTGGAAGACTATCTTCCCTTGGAGGGCCAAAGGCCTCCTATAAACTGACACCAGGCACCTGGGCAGCTGACTTTACTTACCCCTGGAAACAGGCCATCCTTTGTGCCCAACTCCTTCTGCCGGGCACCAGGCCTCAGCCACCTACAATCCCGAACGGAACAGGATTTCTTCCAGATGCAAGCTGCCACAAACTGGAAGACTATCTTCTCTTGGAGGGCCAAAGGCCTCCTACAAACTGACACCAGGCACCTGGGCAGCTGACTTTACTTACCCCTGGAAACAGGCCATCCTTTTTGCCCAACTCCCTCAGCCGGGCACCCAGCACCGGCCACCTACAATCCCGAACGGAACAGGATTTCTTCCAAATGCAAGCTGCCACAAGCTGGAAGCCTGGCTTCCCATGGAGGGCCAAAGGCCTCCTACAAACTGACATCAGGCACCTGGGCAGCTGACTTTACTTACCCCTGGATACAGGCCATCCTTTGTGCCAAACTCCCTCAGCCGGGCACCTGGCCTCGGCCACCTACAATCCCGAATGGAACAGGATTTCTTCCAGATGCAGGCTGCCACGAACTGGAAGACTTATTTCCCTTGGAGGGCCAAAGGCCTCCTACAAACTGACACCAGGCACCTGGGCAGCTAACTTTACTTAGCCCTGGAAACAGGCCATCCTTTTTGCCCAACTCCCTCTGCCGGGCGCCTGGCCTCTGCCACCTACAATCACGAACGGAACATGATTTCTTCCAGATGCAAGCTGCCACGAACTGGAAGACTAGCTTCCCATGGAGGGCCAAAGGCCTCCTACAAACTGACATCAGGCATTTCGGCAGCTGACTTTACTTACCCCTGGAAACAGGCCATCCTTTGTGCCCAACTCCCTCTGCCGGGGACCTGGCCTCGGCCACCTACAATTCCGAACGGAACAGGATTTCTTCCAGATGCAAGCTGCCAAAACTGGAAGACTAGCTTCCCTTGGAGGGCCAAAGGCCTCCTACAAACTGACATCAGGCACCTGGGCAGCTGACTTTACTTACCCCTGGAAACAGGCCATCCTTTGTGCCCAACTCCCTCTGCCGGGCACCAGGCTTTGGCCACCTACAATCCCGAACGGAACAGGATTTCTTCCAGATGCAAGCTGCCACAAACTAGAAGACTTGCTTCCCTTGGAGGGCCAAAGGCCTCCTACAAACTGACATCAAGCACCTGGGCAGCTGACTTTACTTACCCCTGGAAACAGGCCATCCTTTTTTTTCAACTCCTTCTTCCGGGCACCAGGCCTCAGCCACCTACAATCCCGAACGGAACAGGATTTCTTCCAGATGCAAGCTGCCACAAACTGGATGACTTACTTCCCTGGGAAGGCCAAAGGCCTCCTATAAACTGACATCAGGCACCTGAGCATCTGACATTACTTACCCCTGGAAACAGGCCATCCTTTGTGCCCAACTCCTTCTGCCTGGTCACCAGGTCTCAGCCACCTACAATCCCGAACAAAACAGGATTTCTTCCAGATGCAAGTGGCCAGAAGCTGGAAGACTTGCTTCCCTTGGAGGGCCAAAGGCGTCCTACAAACTGACACCAGGCACCTGGGCAGCTGAATTTAATTACCCCTGGAAACAGGCAATCATTTTTTTCCATCTCCCTCAGCCGGGCACCCGGCTCCGGACACCTACAATCCCGAACGGAACAGGATTTCTTCCAGATGCAAGCTGCCACAAGCAGGAAGCCTGGCTTCCCATGGAGGGCCAAAGGCCTCCTACAAACTGACATCAGGCACCTGGGCAGCTGACTTTACTTACCCCTGGAAACAGGCCATCCTTTTTTTCCAACTTGTTCTGCCGGGCACCAGGCCTCAGCCACCTACAATCCCGAACGGAACAGGATTTCTTCCAGATGCAGGCTGCCACAAACTGGAAGACTAGCTTCCCTTGGAGGGCCAAAGGCCTCCTACAAACTGACATTAGGCACCTGGGCAGCTGACTTTACTTACCCCTGGAAACAGGCCATCCTTTTTTCCCAACTCGTTCTGCCGGGCACCAGGCCTCAGCCACCTACAATCCCGAACGGAACAGGATTTCTTCCAGATGCAAGCTGCCACAAACTGGAAGACTTACTTCCCTGGGAAAGCCAAAGGCCTCTTATAAACTGACATCAGGCACCTGGGCAGCTGACTTTACTTACCCCTGGAAACAGGCCATCCTTTGTGCCCAACTCCCTCTGCCGGGCACCTGGCTTAGGCCACCTACAATCCCGAACGGAACAGGATTTCTTCCAGATGCAAGCTGCCACGAACTGGAAGACTATCTACCCTTGGAGGGCCAAAGGCCTCCTACAAACTGACACCAGGCACCTGGGCAGCTGACTTTACTTACCCCTGGAAACAGGCTATCCTTTGTGCCCAACTCCCTCTGCCGGGGACCTGGCCTCGGCCACCTACAATTCCGAACGGAACAGGATTTCTTCCAGATGCAAGCTGCCAAAACTGGAAGACTAGCTTCCCATGGAAGGTCAAAGGCCTCCTACAAACTGACACCAGGCACCTGGGCAGCTGACTTTACTTACCCCTGGAAACAGGCCATCCTTTGTGCCCATCTCCCTCTGCAGGGCATCCGGCTCCGGCCACCTACAATCCCGAACGGAACAGGATTTCTTCCAAATGCAAGCTGCCACAAGCAGGAAGATTGGCCTCCCATGGAGGGCCAAAGGCCTCCTACAAACTGACACCAGGCACCTGGGCAGCTGACTTTACTTACCCCTGGAAACAGGCCATCCTTTGTGCCCAACTGCCTCTGCTGGACACCTGGCCTCAGCCACCTACAATCCCGAACGGAACAGGATTTCTTCCAGATGCAATCTGCCACAAGCACGAAGACTTACTTCCCTTGGAGGGCCAAAGGCCTCCTACAAACTGACACCAGGCACTTGGGCAGCTGACTTTACTTACCCCTGGAAACAGGCCATCCTTTGTTCCCAACTCCTTCTGCCGGGCACCAGGCCTCAGCCGCCTACAATTCCGAACGGAACAGGATTTCTTCCAGATGCAAGCTGCCACAAACTGGAAGACTTACTTCCCTTGGAAGGTCAAAGGCCTCCTACAAACTGACATCCGGCAGCTGGGCAGCTGACTTTACTTACCCCTGGAAACAGGCCATCCTTTGTACCCAACGCCCTCAGCCGGGCACCCAGCTCCGGCCACCTACAATCCCGAACGGAACAGGATTTCTTCCAGATGCAAGCTGCCACAAGCAGGAAGCCTGGCTTCCCATGGAGGGCCAAAGGCCTCCTACAAACTGACATCAGGCACCTGGGCAGCTGACTTTACTTACCTTTGGAAACAGGCCATCCTTTTCGCCCAACGCCCTCTGCCGGGCACCTGTCCTCGGCCACCTACAATCCCGAATGGAACAGGATTTCTTCCAGATGCAGGCTTCCACAAGCTGGAAGACTTGCTTGCCTTGGAGGGCCAAAGGCCTCCTACAAACTGACATCAGGCACCTGGGCAGCTGACTTTACTTACCCCTGGAAACAGGCCATCCTTTGTGCCCTACTACCTCTGCCGGGCACCTGGCCTCGGCCACCTACAATCCCGAACGGAACAGCATTTCTTCCAGATGCAAGCTGCCACAAACTGGAAGACTTATTTCCCTTGGAGGGCCAAAGGCCTCCTACAAACTGACACCAGGCACCTGGGCAGCTGACTTTACTTACCCCTGGAAACAGGCCATCCTTTGTTCCCATCTCCTTCTTCCGGACACCAGGCCTCAGCCACCTACAATCGCGAACGGAACAGGATTTCTTCCAGATGCAAGCTGCCACAAACTGGAAGACTTACTTCCCTTGGAAGGTCAAAGGTCTTCTACAAACTGACATCAGGCACCTGGGCAGCTGACTTTACTTACCCCTGGAAACAGGCCATCCTTTGTTCCCAACTCCTTCTGCCGGGCATTAGGCTTCAGCCACCTACAATCCCGAACGGAACAGGATTTCTTCCAGATGCAAGCTGCCACAAACTGGAAGACTAGCTTCCCTTGGAGGGCCAAAGGCCTCCGACAAACTGACATCCGGCACCTGGGCAGCTGACTTTACTTACCCCTGGAAACAGGCCATCTTTGTGCCCAACTCCCTCTGCCGGGGACCTGGCCTCGGCCACCTACAATTCCGAACGGAACAGGATTTCTTCCAGATGCAAGCTGCCACAAACTGGAAGACTAGCTTCCCTTGGAGGGCCAAAGGCCTCCTACAAACTGACATCAGGCACCTGGGCAGCTGACTTTACTTACCCCTGGAAACAGGCCATCGTTTTCTCCATCTTCCTAAGCCGGGCACCCGGCTCCGGCCACCTACAATCCTGAACGGAACAGGATTTCTTCCAAATGCAAGCTGCCACAAGCAGGAAACCTGGCCTCCCATGGAGGGCCAAAGGCCTCCTACAAACTGACATCAGGCACCTGGGCAGCTGACTTTACTTACCCCTGGAAACAGGCCATCCTTTGTGCCCAACTTACTCTGCCGGGCATATGGCCTCGGCCACCTACAATCCCGAACGGAACAGGATTTCTTCCAGATGCAAGCTGCCACAAACTGGAAGACTTACTTCCCTGGGAAAGCCAAAGGCCTCCTACAAACTGACATCAAGCACCTGGGCAGCTGACTTTACTTACCCCTGGAAACAGGCCATCCTTTGTTCCCAACTCCTTCTTCCGGGCACCAGGCCTCAGCCACCTACAATCCCGAACGGAACAGGATTTCTTCCAGATGCAATCTGCCACAAGCAGGAAGACCTACTTCCCTTGGAGGGCCAAAGGCCTCCTACAAACTGACACCAAGCACTTGGGCAGCTGACTTTACTTACCCCTGGAAACAGGCCATCCTTTGTTCCCAACTCCCTCAGCCGGGCACCAGGCCTCAGCCACCTACAATCCCGAACGGAACAGGATTTCTTCCAGATGCAAGCTGCCACAAACTGGAAGACTTACTTCCCTTGGAAGGTCAAAGGCCTCCTACAAACTGACACCAGGCAGCTGGGCAGCTGACTTTACTTACCCCTGGAAACAGGCCATCCTTTGTTCCCAACTCCCTCTGCCGGGGACCTGGCCTCGGCCACCTACAATTCCGAACGGAACAGGATTTCTTCCAGATGCAAGCTGCCACAAACTGGAAGACTTCCTTCCCTTGGAGGGCAAAAAGCCTCCTACAAACTGACATCAGGCACCTGGGCAGCTGACTTTACTTACCCCTGGAAACAGGCCATCGTTTTCTCCATCTTCCTAAGCCGGGCACCCGGCTCCGGCCACCTACAATCCTGAACGGAACAGGATTTCTTCCAAATGCAAGCTGCCACAAGCAGGAAGCCTGGCCTCCCATGGAGGGCCAAAGGCCTCCTACAAACTGACATCAGGCGCCTGGGCAGCTGACTTTACTTACCCCTGGAAACAGGCCATCCTTTGTGCCCAACTCCCTCTGCCGGGCACCAGGCCTCGGCCACCTACAATCCCGAACGGAACAGGATTTCTTCCAAATGCAAGCTACCACAAACTGGAAGACTTGCTTCCTTTGGAGGGCCAAAGGCCTCCTACAAACTGACATCAAGCACCTGGGCAGCTGAATTTACTTACCCCTGGAAACAGGCCATCCTTATTCCCAACTCCTTCTTCCGGGCACCAGGCCTCAGCCACCTACAATCCCGAACGGAACAGGATTTCTTCCAGATGCAAGCTGCCACAAACTGGATGACTTACTTCCCTGGGAAGGCCAAAGGCCTCCTATACACTGACATCAGGCACCTGAGCATCTGACATTACTTACCCCTGGAAACAGGCCATCCTTTGTGCCCAACTCCTTCTGCCGGGCACCAGGCCTCAGCCACCTACAATCCCGAATGGAACAGGATTTCTTCCAGATGCAAGCGGCCAGAAGCTGGAAGACTTGCTTCCCTTGGAGGGCCAAAGGCGTCCTACAAACTGACACCAGGCACCTGGGCAGCTGAATTTAATTACCCCTGGAAACAGGCAATCATTTTTTTCCATCTCCCTAAGCCGGGCACCCGGCTCCGGCCACCTACAATCCCGAACGGAACAGGATTTCTTCCAGATGCAAGCTGCCACAAGCAGGAAGCCTGACTTCCCATGGAGGGCCAAAGGCCTCCTACAAACTGACATCAGGCACCTGGGCAGCTGACTTTACTTAACCCTGGAAACAGGCCATCCTTTTCGCCCAACGCCCACTGCCGGGCACCTGGCCTCAACCACCTACAATCCCGAACGGAACAGGATTTCTTCCAGATGCAAGCTGCCACAAGCTGGAAGACTTGCTTGCCTTGGAGGGCCAAAGGCCTCCTACAAACTGACATCAAGCACCTGGGCAGCTGACTTTACTTACCCCTGGAAACAGGCCATCCTTTTTTCCCAACTCGTTCTGCCGGGCACCAGGCCTCAGCCACCTACAATCCCGAACGGAACAGGATTTCTTCCAGATGCAGGCTGCCACAAACTGGAAGACTAGCTTCCCTTGGAGGGCCAAAGGCCTCCTACAAACTGACATTAGGCACCTGGGCAGCTGACTTTACTTACCCCTGGAAACAGGCCATCCTTTGTTCCCAACTCCTTCTGCCGGGCACCAGGCCTCAGCCACCTACAATCCCGAACGGAACAGGATTTCTACCAGATGCAAGCTGCCACAAACTGGAAGACTTACTTCCCTGGGAAAGCCAAAGGCCTCCTATAAACTGACATCAGGCACCTGGGCAGCTGACTTTACTTACCCCTGGAAACAGGCCATCCTTTGTGCCCAACTCCCTCTGCCGGGCACCTGGCCTAGGCCACCTACAATCCCGAACGGAACAGGATTTCTTCCAGATGCAAGCTGCCACAAACTGGAAGACTATCTTCCCTTGGAGGGCCAAAGGCCTCCTACAAACTGACACCAGGCACCTGGGCAGCTGACTTTACTTACCCCTGGAAACAGGCCATCCTTTGTTCCCAACTCCTTCTGCCGGGCACCAGGCCTCAGCCACCTACAATCCCGAACAGAACAGGATTTCTTCCAGATGCAAGCTGCCAAAAACTGAAAGACTTACTTCCCTTGGAAGGTTAAAGGCCTCCTGCAAACTGACATCAGGCACCTGGGCAGCTGACTTTACTTACCCCTGGAAACAGGCCATCCTTTGTTCCCAACTCCTTCTGCCGGGCACCAGGCCTCAGCCACCTACAATCCCGAACGGAACAGGATTTCTTCCAGATGCAAGCTGCCACAAGCAGGAAGCCTGGCTTCCCATGGAGGGCCAAAGGCCTCCTACAAACTGACATCAGGCACCTGGGCAGCTGACTTTACTTAGCTTTGGAAACAGGCCATCCTTTTTGCCCAACTCCCTCATCCGGGCACCTGGCCTAGGCCACCTACAATCCCGAACGGAACAGGATTTCTTCCAGATGCAGGCTTCCACAAGCTGGAAGACTTGCTTGCCTTGGAGGGCCACAGGCCTCCGACAAACTGACATCAGGCACCTGGGCAGCTGACTTTACTTACCCCTGGAAACAGGCCATCTTTGTGCCCAACTCCCTCTGCCGGGGACCTGGCCTCGGCCACCTACAATTCCGAACGGAACAGGATTTCTTCCAGATGCAAGCTGCCACAAACTGGAAGACTAGCTTCCCTTGGAGGGCCAAAGGCCTCCTACAAACTGACATCAGGCACCTGGGCAGCTGACTTTACTTACCCCTGGAAACAGGCCATCCTTTTTCTCCTTCTTCCTAAGCTGGGCACCCGGCTCCGGCCACCTACAATCCTGAACGGAACAGGATTTCTTCCAAATGCAAGCTGCTACAAGCAGGAAACCTGGCCTCCCATGGAGGGCCAAAGGCCTCCTACAAACTGACATCAGGCACCTGGGCAGCTGACTTTACTTACCCCTGGAAACAGGCCATCCTTTGTGCCCAACTCCCTCTGCCGGGCACCTGGCCTCGGCCACCTACAATCCCGAACGGAACAGGATTTCTTCCAGATGCAAGCTGCCACAAACTGGAAGACTTACTTCCCTGGGAAAGCCAAAGGCCTCCTACAAACTGACATCAAGCACCTGGGCAGCTGACTTTACTTACCCCTGGAAACAGGCCATCCTTTGTTCCCAACTCCTTCTTCCGGGCACCAGGCCTCAGCCACCTACAATCCCGAACGGAACAGGATTTCTTCCAGATGCAAGCTGCCACAAACTGGAAGACTTACTTCCCTTGGAAGGTCAAAGGCCTCCTACAAACTGACACCAGGCAGCTGGGCAGCTGACTTTACTTACCCCTGGAAACAGGCCATCCTTTGTTCCCAACTCCCTCTGCCGGGGACCTGGCCTCGGCCACCTACAATTCCGAACGGAACAGGATTTCTTCCAGATGCAAGCTGCCACAAACTGGAAGACTTCCTTCCCTTGGAGGGCAAAAAGCCTCCTACAAACTGACATCAGGCACCTGGGCAGCTGACTTTACTTACCCCTGGAAACAGGCCATCGTTTTCTCCATCTTCCTAAGCCGGGCACCCGGCTCCGGCCACCTACAATCCTGAACGGAACAGGATTTCTTCCAAATGCAAGCTGCCACAAGCAGGAAGCCTGGCCTCCCATGGAGGGCCAAAGGCCTCCTACAAACTGACATCAGGCGCCTGGGCAGCTGACTTTACTTACCCCTGGAAACAGGCCATCCTTTGTGCCCAACTCCCTCTGCCGGGCACCAGGCCTCGGCCACCTACAATCCCGAACGGAACAGGATTTCTTCCAAATGCAAGCTACCACAAACTGGAAGACTTGCTTCCTTTGGAGGGCCAAAGGCCTCCTACAAACTGACATCAAGCACCTGGGCAGCTGAATTTACTTACCCCTGGAAACAGGCCATCCTTATTCCCAACTCCTTCTTCCGGGCACCAGGCCTCAGCCACCTACAATCCCGAACGGAACAGGATTTCTTCCAGATGCAAGCTGCCACAAACTGGATGACTTACTTCCCTGGGAAGGCCAAAGGCCTCCTATACACTGACATCAGGCACCTGAGCATCTGACATTACTTACCCCTGGAAACAGGCCATCCTTTGTGCCCAACTCCTTCTGCCGGGCACCAGGCCTCAGCCACCTACAATCCCGAATGGAACAGGATTTCTTCCAGATGCAAGCGGCCAGAAGCTGGAAGACTTGCTTCCCTTGGAGGGCCAAAGGCGTCCTACAAACTGACACCAGGCACCTGGGCAGCTGAATTTAATTACCCCTGGAAACAGGCAATCATTTTTTTCCATCTCCCTAAGCCGGGCACCCGGCTCCGGCCACCTACAATCCCGAACGGAACAGGATTTCTTCCAGATGCAAGCTGCCACAAGCAGGAAGCCTGACTTCCCATGGAGGGCCAAAGGCCTCCTACAAACTGACATCAGGCACCTGGGCAGCTGACTTTACTTAACCCTGGAAACAGGCCATCCTTTTCGCCCAACGCCCACTGCCGGGCACCTGGCCTCAACCACCTACAATCCCGAACGGAACAGGATTTCTTCCAGATGCAAGCTGCCACAAGCTGGAAGACTTGCTTGCCTTGGAGGGCCAAAGGCCTCCTACAAACTGACATCAAGCACCTGGGCAGCTGACTTTACTTACCCCTGGAAACAGGCCATCCTTTTTTCCCAACTCGTTCTGCCGGGCACCAGGCCTCAGCCACCTACAATCCCGAACGGAACAGGATTTCTTCCAGATGCAGGCTGCCACAAACTGGAAGACTAGCTTCCCTTGGAGGGCCAAAGGCCTCCTACAAACTGACATTAGGCACCTGGGCAGCTGACTTTACTTACCCCTGGAAACAGGCCATCCTTTGTTCCCAACTCCTTCTGCCGGGCACCAGGCCTCAGCCACCTACAATCCCGAACGGAACAGGATTTCTACCAGATGCAAGCTGCCACAAACTGGAAGACTTACTTCCCTGGGAAAGCCAAAGGCCTCCTATAAACTGACATCAGGCACCTGGGCAGCTGACTTTACTTACCCCTGGAAACAGGCCATCCTTTGTGCCCAACTCCCTCTGCCGGGCACCTGGCCTAGGCCACCTACAATCCCGAACGGAACAGGATTTCTTCCAGATGCAAGCTGCCACAAACTGGAAGACTATCTTCCCTTGGAGGGCCAAAGGCCTCCTACAAACTGACACCAGGCACCTGGGCAGCTGACTTTACTTACCCCTGGAAACAGGCCATCCTTTGTTCCCAACTCCTTCTGCCGGGCACCAGGCCTCAGCCACCTACAATCCCGAACAGAACAGGATTTCTTCCAGATGCAAGCTGCCAAAAACTGAAAGACTTACTTCCCTTGGAAGGTTAAAGGCCTCCTGCAAACTGACATCAGGCACCTGGGCAGCTGACTTTACTTACCCCTGGAAACAGGCCATCCTTTGTTCCCAACTCCTTCTGCCGGGCACCAGGCCTCAGCCACCTACAATCCCGAACGGAACAGGATTTCTTCCAGATGCAAGCTGCCACAAGCAGGAAGCCTGGCTTCCCATGGAGGGCCAAAGGCCTCCTACAAACTGACATCAGGCACCTGGGCAGCTGACTTTACTTAGCTTTGGAAACAGGCCATCCTTTTTGCCCAACTCCCTCATCCGGGCACCTGGCCTAGGCCACCTACAATCCCGAACGGAACAGGATTTCTTCCAGATGCAGGCTTCCACAAGCTGGAAGACTTGCTTGCCTTGGAGGGCCACAGGCCTCCGACAAACTGACATCAGGCACCTGGGCAGCTGACTTTACTTACCCCTGGAAACAGGCCATCTTTGTGCCCAACTCCCTCTGCCGGGGACCTGGCCTCGGCCACCTACAATTCCGAACGGAACAGGATTTCTTCCAGATGCAAGCTGCCACAAACTGGAAGACTAGCTTCCCTTGGAGGGCCAAAGGCCTCCTACAAACTGACATCAGGCACCTGGGCAGCTGACTTTACTTACCCCTGGAAACAGGCCATCCTTTTTCTCCTTCTTCCTAAGCTGGGCACCCGGCTCCGGCCACCTACAATCCTGAACGGAACAGGATTTCTTCCAAATGCAAGCTGCTACAAGCAGGAAACCTGGCCTCCCATGGAGGGCCAAAGGCCTCCTACAAACTGACATCAGGCACCTGGGCAGCTGACTTTACTTACCCCTGGAAACAGGCCATCCTTTGTGCCCAACTCCCTCTGCCGGGCACCTGGCCTCGGCCACCTACAATCCCGAACGGAACAGGATTTCTTCCAGATGCAAGCTGCCACAAACTGGAAGACTTACTTCCCTGGGAAAGCCAAAGGCCTCCTACAAACTGACATCAAGCACCTGGGCAGCTGACTTTACTTACCCCTGGAAACAGGCCATCCTTTGTTCCCAACTCCTTCTTCCGGGCACCAGGCCTCAGCCACCTACAATCCCGAACGGAACAGGATTTCTTCCTGATGCAATCTGCCACAAGCAGGAAGACCTACTTCCCTTGGAGGGCCAAAGGCCTCCTACAAACTGACACCAGGCACTTGGGCAGCTGACTTTACTTACCCCTGGAAACAGGCCATCCTTTGTTCCCAACTCCTTCTGCCGGGCAACAGGCCTCAGCCACCTACAATCCCGAACGGAACAGGATTTCTTCCAGATGCAAGCTGCCACAAACTGGAAGACTTACTTCCCTTGGAAGGTCAAAGGCCTCCTACAAACTGACATCAGGCAGCTGGGCAGCTGACTTTACTTACCCCTGGAAACAGGCCATCCTTTGTTCCCAACTCCTTCTGCCGGGCACCAGGCCTCAGCCACCTACAATCCCAAACAAAACAGGATTTCTTCCAGATGCAAGCGGCCAGAAGCTGGAAGACTTGCTTCCCTTGGAGGGCCAAAGGCGTCCTACAAACTGACACCAGGCACCTGGGCAGCTGACTTTACTTACCCCTGGAAACAGGCAATCCTTTTTTTCCATCTCCCTCAGCCGGGCACCCGGCTCCGGCCACCTACAATCCCGAACGGAACAGGATTTCTTCCAGATGCAAGCTGCCACCAGCAGGAAGCCTGGTATCCCATAGAGGGCCAAAGGCCTCCTACAAACTGACATCAGGCACCTGGGCAGCTGACTTTACTTACCCCTGGAAACAGGCCATCCTTTGTGCCAAACTCCCTCAGCCGGTCACCTGTCCTCGGCCACCTACAATCCCGAACGGAACAGGATTTCTTCCAGATGCAAGCTGCCACAAACTGGAAGACTAGCTTCCCTTGGAGGGCCAAAGGCCTCCTACAAACTGACACCAGGCACCTGGGCAGCTGACTTTACTTACCCCTGGAAACAGGCCATCCTTTGTTCCCAACTCCCTCTGCCGGACACCTGGCCTAGGCAACCTACAATCCAGAACGGAACAGGATTTCTTCCAGATGCAAGCTGCCACAAACTGGAAAACTATCTATCCTTGGAGGGCCAAAGGCCTCCTACAAACTGACACCAGGCACCTGGGCAGCTGACTTTACTTACCCCTGGAAACAGGCCATCCTTTGTTCCCAACTCCTTCTGCCGGGCACCAGGCCTCAGCCACTTACAATCCCGAACGGAACAGGATTTCTTCCAGATGCAAGCTGCCACAAACTGGAAGACTATCTTCTCTTGGAGGGCCAAAGGCCTCCTACAAACTGACACCAGGCACCTGGGCAGCTGACTTTACTTACCCCTGGAAACAGGCCATCCTTTGTTCCCAACTCCTTCTGCCGGGCACGAGGCCTCAGCCACCTACAATCCCGAACAGAACAGGATTTCTTCAGATGCAAGCTGCCACAAACTGAAAGACTTACTTCCCTTGGAAGGTCAAAGGCCTCCTACAAACTGACACCAGGCACCTGGGCAGCTGACTTTACTTACCCCTGGAAACAGGCCATCCTTTTTGCCCAACTCCCTCTGCCGGGCGCCTGGCCTCTGCCACCTACAATCACGAACGGAACATGATTTCTTCCAGATGCAAGCTGCCACGAACTGGAAGACTAGCTTCCCATGGAGGGCCAAAGGCCTCCTACAAACTGACATCAGGCACCTTGGCAGCTGACTTTACTTACCCCTGGAAACAGGCCATCCTTTGTGCCCAACTCCCTCTGCCGGGGACCTGGCCTCGGCCACCTACAATTCCGAACGGAACAGGATTTCTTCCAGATGCAAGCTGCCAAAACTGGATAACTAGCTTCCCTTGGAGGGCCAAAGGCCTCCTACAAACTGACATCAGGCACCTGGGCAGCTGACTTACTTACCCCTGGAAACAGGCCATCCTTTTTCTCCATCTCCCTAAGCCGGGCACCCGGCTCCGGCCACCTACAATCCTGAACGGAACAGGATTTCTTCCAAATGCAAGCTGCCACAAGCAGGAAGCCTGGCCTCCCATGGAGGGCCAAAGGCCTCCTACAAACTGACATCAGGCACCCTGGCAGCTGACTTTACTTACCCCTGGAAACAGGCCATCCTTTGTTCCCAACTCCTTCTGCCGGGCACCTGGCCTCGGCCACCTACAATCCCGAACGGAACAGGATTTCTTCCAGATGCAAGCTGCCACAAACTGGAAGACTTACTTCCCTTGGAAGGTCAAAGGCCTCCTACAAACTGACATCAGGCAGCTGGGCAGCTGACTTTACTTAGCCCTGGAAACAGGCCATCCTTTGTTCCCAACTCCTTCTGCCGGGCACCAGGCCTCAGCCACCTACAATCCGAAACAAAACAGGATTTCTTCCAGATGCAAGCGGCCAGAAGCTGGAAGACTTGCTTCCCTTGGAGGGCCAAAGGCGTCCTACAAACTGACACCAGGCACCTGGGCAGCTGAATTTACTTACCCCTGGAAACAGGCAATCCTTTTTTTCCATCTCCCTCAGCCGGGCACCCGGCTCCGGCCACCTACAATCCCGAACGGAACAGGATTTCTTCCAGATGCAAGCTGCCACAAGCAGGAAGCCTGACTTCCCATGGAGGGCCAAAGGCCTCCTACAAACTGACATCAGGCACCTGGGCAGCTGACTTTACTTAGCTTTGGAAACAGGCCATCCTTTTTGCCCAACTCCCTCAGCCGGTCACCTGTCCTCGGCCACCTACAATCCCGAACGGAACAGGATTTCTTCCAGATGCAAGCTGCCACAAGGAGGAAGCCTGGCTTCCCATGGAGGGCAAAAGGCCTCCTACAAACTGACATCAGGCACCTGGGCAGCTGACTTTACTTACCCCTGGAAACAGGCCATCCTTTTCGCCCAACGCCCTCTGCCGGGCACCTGTCCTCGGCCACCTACAATCCCGAACGAAACAGGATTTCTTCCAGATGCAAGCTGCCACAAACTGGAAGACTTACTTGCCTTGGAAGGTCAAAGGCCTCCTACAAACTGACATCAGGCACCTGGGCAGCTGACTTTACTTACTCCTGGAAACAGGCCATCCTTTGTGCCAAACTCCCTCAGCCGGTCACCTGTCCTCGGCCACCTACAATCCCGAACGGAACAGGATTTCTTCCAGATGCAAGCTGCCACAAACTGGAAGACTAGCTTCCCTTGGAGGGCCAAAGGCCTCCTACAAACTGACACCAGGCACCTGGGCAGCTGACTTTACTTACCCCTGGAAACAGGCCATCCTTTGTTCCCAACTCCCTCTGCCGGACACCTGGCCTAGGCCACCTACAATCCCGAACGGAACAGGATTTCTTCCTGATGCAAGCTGCCACAAACTGGAAAACTATCTATCCTTGGAGGGCCAAAGGCCTCCTACAAACTGACACCAGGCACCTGGGCAGCTGACTTTACTTACCCCTGGAAACAGGCCATCCTTTGTTCCCAACTCCTTCTGCCGGGCACCAGGCCTCAGCCACCTACAATCCCGAACGGAACAGGATTTCTTCCAGATGCAAGCTGCCAGAAACTGGAAGACTATCTTCTCTTGGAGGGCCAAAGGCCTCCTACAAACTGACACCAGGCACCTGGGCAGCTGACTTTACTTACCCCTGGAAACAGGCCATCCTTTGTTCCCAACTCCTTCTGCCGGGCACGAGGCCTCAGCCACCTACAATCCCGAACGGAACAGGATTTCTTCCAGATGCAAGCTGCCACAAACTGAAAGACTTACTTCCCTTGGAAGGTCAAAGGCCTCCTACAAACTGACATCAGGCACCTGGGCAGCTGACTTTACTTACCCCTGGAAACAGGCCATCCTTTGTGCCCAACTCCCTCTGCCGGGGACCTGGCCTCGGCCACCTACAATTCCGAACGGAACAGGATTTCTTCCAGATGCAAGCTGCCAAAACTGGAAGACTAGCTTCCCTTGGAGGGCCAAAGGCCTCCTACAAACTGACATCAGGCACCTGGGCAGCTGACTTTACTTACCCCTGGAAACAGGCCATCCTTTTTCTCCATCTCCCTAAGCCGTGCACCCGGCTCCGGCCACCTACAATCCTGAACGGAACAGGATTTCTTCCAAATGCAAGCTGCCTCAAGCAGGAAGCCTGGCCTCCCATGGAGGGCCAAAGGCCTCCTACAAACTGACATCAGGCACCTGGGCAGCTGACTTTACTTACCCCTGGAAACAGGCCATCCTTTGTGCCCAACTCCCTCTGCCGGGCACCTGGCCTCGGCCACCTACAATCCCGAACGGAACAGGATTTCTTCCAGATGCAAGCTGCCACAAACTGGAAGACTATCTTCTCTTGGAGGGCCAAAGGCTTCCTACAAACTGACATCAAGCACCTGGGCAGCTGACTTTACTTACCCCTGGAAACAGGCCATCCTTTGTTCCCAACTCCTTCTGCCGGGCACCAGGCCTCAGCCACCTACAATCCCGAACGGAACAGGATTTCTTCCAGATGCAAGCTGCCACAAGCAGGAAGCCTGACTTCCCATGGAGGGCCAAAGGCCTCCTACAAACTGACATCAGGCACCTGGGCAGCTGACTTTACTTACCCCTGGAAACAGGCCATCCTTTTCGCCCAACGCCCTCTGCCGGGCACCTGGCCTCAACCACCTACAATCCAGAACGGAACAGGATTTCTTCCAGATGCAAGCTGCCACAAGCTGGAAGACCTGCTTGCCTTGGAGGGCCAAAGGCCTCCTACAAACTGACATCAAGCACCTGGGCAGCTGACTTTACTTACCCCTAGAAACAGGCCATCCTTTGTGCCCTACTCCCTCTGCCTAGCACCTGTCCTCGGCCACCTACAATCCCGAACGGAACAGGATTTCTTCCAGATGCAAGCTGCCACAAACTGGAAGACTTATTTCCCTTGGAGGGCCAAAGGCCTCCTACAAACTGACACCAGGCACCTGGGCAGCTGACTTTACTTACCCCTGGAAACAGGCCATCCTTTGTTCCCAACTCCTTCTGCCGGACACCAGGCCTCAGCCACCTACAATCCCGAACGGAACAGGATTTCGTCCAGATGCAAGCTGCCACAAACTGGAAGACTTACTTCCCTTGGAAGGTCAAAGGTCTCCTACAAACTGACATCAGGCACCTGGGCAGCTGACTTTACTTACCCCTGGAAACAGGCCATCCTTTGTTCCCAACTCCTTCTGCCGTGCATTAGGCTTCAGCCACCTACAATCCCGAACGGAACAGGATTTCTTCCAGATGCAAGCTGCCACAAACTGGAAGACTAGCTTCCCATGGAGGGCCAAAGGCCTCCTACAAACTGACATCAGGCACCTGGGCAGCTGACTTTACTTACCCCTGGAAACAGGCCATCCTTTGTGCCCAACTCCCTCTGCCGGGGACCTGGCCTCGGCCACCTACAATTCCGAACGGAACAGGATTTCTTCCAAATGCAAGCTGCCACAAGCAGGAAGCCTGGCTTCCCATGGAGGGCCAAAGGCCTCCTACAAACTGACATCAGGCACCTGGGCAGCTGACTTTACTTACCCCTGGAAACAGGCCATCCTTTGTTCCCAACTCCTTCTGCCGGGCACCAGGCTTCATCCACCTACAATCCCGAACGGAACAGGATTTCTTCCAGATGCAAGCTGCCACAAACTGGAAGACTTACTTCCCTTGGAAGGTCAAAGGCCTCCTACAAACTGACATCAGGCACCTGGGCAGCTGACTTTACTTACCCCTGGAAACAGGCCATCCTTTGTTCCCAACTCCTTCTGCCGGGCACCAGGCCTCAGCCACTTACAATCCCGAACGGAACAGGATTTCTTCCAGATGCAAGCTGCCACAAACTGGAAGACTATCTTCTCTTGGAGGGCCAAAGGCCTCCTACAAACTGACACCAGGCACCTGGGCAGCTGACTTTACTTACCCCTGGAAACAGGCCATCCTTTGTTCCCAACTCCTTCTGCCGGGCACGAGGCCTCAGCCACCTACAATCCCGAACAGAACAGGATTTCTTCAGATGCAAGCTGCCACAAACTGAAAGACTTACTTCCCTTGGAAGGTCAAAGGCCTCCTACAAACTGACACCAGGCACCTGGGCAGCTGACTTTACTTACCCCTGGAAACAGGCCATCCTTTTTGCCCAACTCCCTCTGCCGGGCGCCTGGCCTCTGCCACCTACAATCACGAACGGAACATGATTTCTTCCAGATGCAAGCTGCCACGAACTGGAAGACTAGCTTCCCATGGAGGGCCAAAGGCCTCCTACAAACTGACATCAGGCACCTTGGCAGCTGACTTTACTTACCCCTGGAAACAGGCCATCCTTTGTGCCCAACTCCCTCTGCCGGGGACCTGGCCTCGGCCACCTACAATTCCGAACGGAACAGGATTTCTTCCAGATGCAAGCTGCCAAAACTGGATAACTAGCTTCCCTTGGAGGGCCAAAGGCCTCCTACAAACTGACATCAGGCACCTGGGCAGCTGACTTACTTACCCCTGGAAACAGGCCATCCTTTTTCTCCATCTCCCTAAGCCGGGCACCCGGCTCCGGCCACCTACAATCCTGAACGGAACAGGATTTCTTCCAAATGCAAGCTGCCACAAGCAGGAAGCCTGGCCTCCCATGGAGGGCCAAAGGCCTCCTACAAACTGACATCAGGCACCCTGGCAGCTGACTTTACTTACCCCTGGAAACAGGCCATCCTTTGTTCCCAACTCCTTCTGCCGGGCACCTGGCCTCGGCCACCTACAATCCCGAACGGAACAGGATTTCTTCCAGATGCAAGCTGCCACAAACTGGAAGACTTACTTCCCTTGGAAGGTCAAAGGCCTCCTACAAACTGACATCAGGCAGCTGGGCAGCTGACTTTACTTAGCCCTGGAAACAGGCCATCCTTTGTGCCCAACTCCTTCTGCCGGGCACCAGGCCTCAGCCACCTACAATCCGAAACAAAACAGGATTTCTTCCAGATGCAAGCGGCCAGAAGCTGGAAGACTTGCTTCCCTTGGAGGGCCAAAGGCGTCCTACAAACTGACACCAGGCACCTGGGCAGCTGAATTTACTTACCCCTGGAAACAGGCAATCCTTTTTTTCCATCTCCCTCAGCCGGGCACCCGGCTCCGGCCACCTACAATCCCGAACGGAACAGGATTTCTTCCAGATGCAAGCTGCCACAAGCAGGAAGCCTGACTTCCCATGGAGGGCCAAAGGCCTCCTACAAACTGACATCAGGCACCTGGGCAGCTGACTTTACTTACCCCTGGAAACAGGCCATCCTTTGTGCCAAACTCCCTCAGCCGGTCACCTGTCCTCGGCCACCTACAATCCCGAACGGAACAGGATTTCTTCCAGATGCAAGCTGCCACAAACTGGAAGACTAGCTTCCCTTGGAGGGCCAAAGGCCTCCTACAAACTGACACCAGGCACCTGGGCAGCTGACTTTACTTACCCCTGGAAACAGGCCATCCTTTGTTCCCAACTCCCTCTGCCGGACACCTGGCCTAGGCCACCTACAATCCCGAACGGAACAGGATTTCTTCCTGATGCAAGCTGCCACAAACTGGAAAACTATCTATCCTTGGAGGGTCAAAGGCCTCCTACAAACTGACACCAGGCACCTGGGCAGCTGACTTTACTTACCCCTGGAAACAGGCCATCCTTTGTTCCCAACTCCTTCTGCCGGGCACCAGGCCTCAGCCACCTACAATCCCGAACGGAACAGGATTTCTTCCAGATGCAAGCTGCCAGAAACTGGAAGACTATCTTCTCTTGGAGGGCCAAAGGCCTCCTACAAACTGACACCAGGCACCTGGGCAGCTGACTTTACTTACCCCTGGAAACAGGCCATCCTTTGTTCCCAACTCCTTCTGCCGGGCACGAGGCCTCAGCCACCTACAATCCCGAACGGAACAGGATTTCTTCCAGATGCAAGCTGCCACAAACTGAAAGACTTACTTCCCTTGGAAGGTCAAAGGCCTCCTACAAACTGACATCAGGCACCTGGGCAGCTGACTTTACTTACCCCTGGAAACAGGCCATCCTTTGTGCCCAACTCCCTCTGCCGGGGACCTGGCCTCGGCCACCTACAATTCCGAACGGAACAGGATTTCTTCCAGATGCAAGCTGCCAAAACTGGAAGACTAGCTTCCCTTGGAGGGCCAAAGGCCTCCTACAAACTGACATCAGGCACCTGGGCAGCTGACTTTACTTACCCCTGGAAACAGGCCATCCTTTTTCTCCATCTCCCTAAGCCGTGCACCCGGCTCCGGCCACCTACAATCCTGAACGGAACAGGATTTCTTCCAAATGCAAGCTGCCTCAAGCAGGAAGCCTGGCCTCCCATGGAGGGCCAAAGGCCTCCTACAAACTGACATCAGGCACCTGGGCAGCTGACTTTACTTACCCCTGGAAACAGGCCATCCTTTGTGCCCAACTCCCTCTGCCGGGCACCTGGCCTCGGCCACCTACAATCCCGAACGGAACAGGATTTCTTCCAGATGCAAGCTGCCACAAACTGGAAGACTATCTTCTCTTGGAGGGCCAAAGGCTTCCTACAAACTGACATCAAGCACCTGGGCAGCTGACTTTACTTACCCCTGGAAACAGGCCATCCTTTGTTCCCAACTCCTTCTGCCGGGCACCAGGCCTCAGCCACCTACAATCCCGAACGGAACAGGATTTCTTCCAGATGCAAGCTGCCACAAGCAGGAAGCCTGACTTCCCATGGAGGGCCAAAGGCCTCCTACAAACTGACATCAGGCACCTGGGCAGCTGACTTTACTTACCCCTGGAAACAGGCCATCCTTTTCGCCCAACGCCCTCTGCCGGGCACCTGGCCTCAACCACCTACAATCCAGAACGGAACAGGATTTCTTCCAGATGCAAGCTGCCACAAGCTGGAAGACCTGCTTGCCTTGGAGGGCCAAAGGCCTCCTACAAACTGACATCAAGCACCTGGGCAGCTGACTTTACTTACCCCTAGAAACAGGCCATCCTTTGTGCCCTACTCCCTCTGCCTAGCACCTGTCCTCGGCCACCTACAATCCCGAACGGAACAGGATTTCTTCCAGATGCAAGCTGCCACAAACTGGAAGACTTATTTCCCTTGGAGGGCCAAAGGCCTCCTACAAACTGACACCAGGCACCTGGGCAGCTGACTTTACTTACCCCTGGAAACAGGCCATCCTTTGTTCCCAACTCCTTCTGCCGGACACCAGGCCTCAGCCACCTACAATCCCGAACGGAACAGGATTTCGTCCAGATGCAAGCTGCCACAAACTGGAAGACTTACTTCCCTTGGAAGGTCAAAGGTCTCCTACAAACTGACATCAGGCACCTGGGCAGCTGACTTTACTTACTCCTGGAAACAGGCCATCCTTTGTTCCCAACTCCTTCTGCCGTGCATTAGGCTTCAGCCACCTACAATCCCGAACGGAACAGGATTTCTTCCAGATGCAAGCTGCCACAAACTGGAAGACTAGCTTCCCATGGAGGGCCAAAGGCCTCCTACAAACTGACATCAGGCACCTGGGCAGCTGACTTTACTTACCCCTGGAAACAGGCCATCCTTTGTGCCCAACTCCCTCTGCCGGGGACCTGGCCTCGGCCACCTACAATTCCGAACGGAACAGGATTTCTTCCAAATGCAAGCTGCCACAAGCAGGAAGCCTGGCTTCCCATGGAGGGCCAAAGGCCTCCTACAAACTGACATCAGGCACCTGGGCAGCTGACTTTACTTACCCCTGGAAACAGGCCATCCTTTGTTCCCAACTCCTTCTGCCGGGCACCAGGCTTCATCCACCTACAATCCCGAACGGAACAGGATTTCTTCCAGATGCAAGCTGCCACAAACTGGAAGACTTACTTCCCTTGGAAGGTCAAAGGCCTCCTACAAACTGACATCAGGCACCTGGGCAGCTGACTTTACTTACCCCTGGAAACAGGCTATCCTTTTTGCCCAACTCCCTCAGCCGGGCACTCAGCTCCGGCCACCTACAATCCCGAACGGAACAGGATTTCTTCCAGATGCAAGCTGCCACAAGCAGGAAGCCTGGTTTCCCATGGAGGGCCAAAGGCCTACTACAAACTGACATCAGGCACCTGGGCAGCTGACTTTACTTACCCCTGGAAACAGGCCATCCTTTGTGCCCAACTCCCTCTGCCGGGCACCTGGCCTCAACCACCTACAATCCCGAACAAAACAGGATTTCTTCCAGATGCAAGCTGCCACAAGCTGGAAGACTTGCTTGCCTTGGAGGGCCAAAGGCCTCCTACAAACTGACATCAAGCACCTGGGCAGCTGACTTTACTTACCCCTGGAAACAGGCCATCCTTTGTGCCCTACTCCCTCTGCCCCGCACCTGTCCTCGGCCACCTACAATCCCGAACGGAACAGCATTTCTTCCAGATGCAAGCTGCCACAAACTGGAAGACTATCTTCCCTTGGAGGGCCAAAGGCCTCCTACAAACTGACATCAGGCACCTGGGCAGCTGACTTTACTTACCCCTGGAAACAGGCCATCCTTTGTGCCCAACTGCCTCTGCTGGACACCTGGCCTCAGCCACCTACAATCCCGAACGGAACAGGATTTCTTCCAGATGCAAGCTGCCACAAGCAGGAAGACTTACTTCCCTTGGAAGGCCAAAGGCCTCCTATAAACTGACATCAGGCACCTGGGCAGCTGACATTACTTACCCCTGGAAACAGGCCATCCTTTGTGCCCAACTGCCTCTGCTAGTCACCTGGCCTCGGCCACCTACAATCCCGAACGGAACAGGATTTTTTCCAGATGCAAGCTGCCACAAACTGGAAGACTAGCTTCCCTTGGAGGGCCAAAGGCCTCCTACAAACTGACACCAGGCACCTGGGCAGCTGACTTTACTTACCCCTGGAAACAGGCCATCCTTTGTGCCCAACTCCCTCTGCCGGGGACCTGGCCTCGGCCACCTACAATTCCGAACGGAACAGGATTTCTTCCAGATGCAAGCTGCCACTAACTGGAAGACTAGCTTCCCTTGGAGGGCCAAAGGCCTCCTACAAACTGACATCAGGCACCTGGGCAGCTGACTTTACTTACCCCTGGAAACAGGCCATCCTTTTTCTCCATCTCCCTAAGCCGGGCACCCGGCTCCGGCCACCTACAATCCTGAACGGAACAGGATTTCTTCCAAATGCAAGCTGCCACAAGCAGGGACCCTGGCCTCCCATGGAGGGCCAAAGGCCTCCTACAAACTGACATCAGGCACCTGGGCAGATGACTTTACTTACCCCTGGAAACATGCCATCCTTTGTGCCCAACTCCCTCTGCCGGGCACCTGGCCTCGGCCACCTACAATCCCGAACGGAACAGGATTTCTTCCAGATGCAAGCTGCCACAAACTGGAAGACTTGCTTCCCATGGAGGGCCAAAGGCCTCTTTCAAACTGAAATCAGGCACCTGGGCAGCTGACTTTACTTACCCCTGGAAACAGGCCATCCTTTGTTCCCAACTCCTTCTTCCGGGCACCAGGCCTCAGCCACCTATAATCCCGAACGGAACAGGATTTCTTCCAGATGCAAGCTGCCACAAGCAGGAAGACTTACTTCCCTGGGAAGGCCAAAGGCCTCCTATAAACTGACATCAGGCACCTGGGCAGCTGACATTACTTATCCCTGGAAACAGGCCATCCTTTGTGCCCAACTGCATCTGCTGGTCACCTGGCCTCGGCCACCTACAATCCTGAACGGAACAGGATTTTTTCCAGATGCAAGCTGCCACAAACTGGAAGACTTACTTCCCTTGGAAGGTCAAAGGCCTCCAACAAACTGACATCAGGCACATGGGCAGCTGACTTTACTTACCCCTGGAAACAGGCCATCCTTTGTGCCAAACTCCCTCAGCCGGTCACCTGTCCTCGGCCACCTACAATCCCGAACGGAACAGGATTTCTTCCAGATGCAAGCTGCCACAAACTGGAAGACTAGCTTCCCTTGGAGGGCCAAAGGCCTCCTACAAACTGACACCAGGCACCTGGGCAGCTGACTTTACTTACCCCTGGAAACAGGCCATCCTTTGTTCCCAACTCCCTCTGCCGGACACCTGGCCTAGGCCACCTACAATCCCGAACGGAACAGGATTTCTTCCTGATGCAAGCTGCCACAAACTGGAAAACTATCTATCCTTGGAGGGCCAAAGGCCTCCTACAAACTGACACCAGGCACCTGGGCAGCTGACTTTACTTACCCCTGGAAACAGGCCATCCTTTGTTCCCAACTCCTTCTGCCAGGCACCAGGCCTCAGGCACCTACAATCCCGAACGGAACAGGATTTCTTCCAGATGCAAGCTGCCACAAACTGGAAGACTATCTTCTCTTGGAGGGCCAAAGGCCTCCTACAAACTGACACCAGGCACCTGGGCAGCTGACTTTACTTACCCCTGGAAACAGGCCATCCTTTGTTCCCAACTCCTTCTGCCGGGCACGAGGCCTCAGCCACCTACAATCCCGAACGGAACAGGATTTCTTCCAGATGCAAGCTGCCAAAACTGGAAGACTAGCTTCCCTTGGAGGGCCAAAGGCCTCCTACAAACTGACATCAGGCACCTGGGCAGCTGACTTTACTTACCCCTGGAAACAGGCCATCCTTTTTTTTCCATCTCCCTAAGCCGGGCACCCGGCTCCGGACACCTACAATCCTGAACGGAATAGGATTTCTTCCTAATGCAAGCTGCCGCAAGCAGGAAGCCTGGCTTCCCATGGAGGGCCAAAGGCCTCCTACAAACTGACATCAGGCACTTGGGCAGCTGACTTTACTTACCCCTGGAAAAGGCCATCCTTTGTGCCAAACTCCCTCAGCCGGGCACCTGGCCTAGGCCACCTACAATCCCGAACGGAACAGGATTTCTTCCAGATGCAAGCTGCCACAAACTGGAAGACTAGCTTCCCTTGGAGGGCCAAAGGCCTCCGACAAACTGACATCAGGCACCTGGGCAGCTGACTTTACTTACCCCTGGAAACAGGCCATCTTTGTGCCCAACTCCCTCTGCCGGGGACCTGGCCTCGGCCACCTACAATTCCGAACGGAACAGGATTTCTTCCAGATGCAAGCTGCCACAAACTGGAAGACTAGCTTCCCTTGGAGGGCCAAAGGCCTCCTACAAACTGACATCAGGCACCTGGGCAGCTGACTTTACTTACCCCTGGAAACAGGCCATCCTTTTTCTCCATCTTCCTAAGCCGGGCACCCGGCTCCGGCCACCTACAATCCTGAACGGAACAGGATTTCTTCCAAATGCAAGCTGCCACAAGCAGGAAACCTGGCCTCCCATGGAGGGCCAAAGGCCTCCTACAAACTGACATCAGGCACCTGGGCAGCTGACTTTACTTACCCCTGGAAACAGGCCATCCTTTGTGCCCAACTTACTCTGCCGGGCATATGGCCTCGGCCACCTACAATCCCGAACGGAACAGGATTTCTTCCAGATGCAAGCTGCCACAAACTGGAAGACTTACTTCCCTGGGAAAGCCAAAGGCCTCCTACAAACTGACATCAAGCACCTGGGCAGCTGACTTTACTTACCCCTGGAAACAGGCCATCCTTTGTTCCCAACTCCTTCTTCCGGGCACCAGGCCTCAGCCACCTACAATCCCGAACGGAACAGGATTTCTTCCAGATGCAATCTGCCACAAGCAGGAAGACCTACTTCACTTGGAGGGCCAAAGGCCTCCTACAAACTGACACCAAGCACTTGGGCAGCTGACTTTACTTACCCCTGGAAACAGGCCATCCTTTGTTCCCAACTCCCTCAGCCGGGCACCAGGCCTCAGCCACCTACAATCCCGAACGGAACAGGATTTCTTCCAGATGCAAGCTGCCACAAACTGGAAGACTTACTTCCCTTGGAAGGTCAAAGGCCTCCTACAAACTGACATCAGGCAGCTGGGCAGCTGACTTTACTTACCCCTGGAAACAGGCCATCCTTTGTTCCCAACTCCTTCTGCCGGGCACCAGGCCTCAGCCACCTACAATCCCAAACAACACAGGATTTCTTCCAGATGCAAGCAGCCAGAAGCTGGAAGACTTGCTTCCCTTGGAGGGCCAAAGGCGTCCTACAAACTGACACCAGGAACCTGGGCAGCTGACTTTACTTACCCCTGGAAACAGGCAATCCTTTTTTTCCATCTCCCTCAGCCGGGCACCCGGCTCCGGCCACCTACAATCCCGAACGGAACAGGATTTCTTCCAGATGCAAGCTGCCACAAGCAGGAAGCCTGACTTCCCATGGAGGGCCAAAGGCCTCCTACAAACTGACATCAGGCACCTGGGCAGCTGACTTTACTTACCCCTGGAAACAGGCCATCCTTTGTGCCAAACTCCCTCAGCCGGTCACCTGTCCTCGGCCACCTACAATCCCGAACGGAACAGGATTTCTTCCAGATGCAAGCTGCCACAAACTGGAAGACTAGCTTCCCTTGGAGGGCCAAAGGCCTCCTACAAACTGACACCAGGCACCTGGGCAGCTGACTTTACTTACCCCTGGAAACAGGCCATCCTTTGTTCCCAACCTCCCTCTGCCGGACACCTGGCCTACGCCACCTACAATCCCGAACGGAACAGGATTTCTTCCAGATGCAAGCTGCCACAAACTGGAAAACTATCTATCCTTAGGGGGCCAAAGGCCTCCTACAAACTGACATCAGGCACCTGGGCAGCTGACTTTACTTACCCCTGGAAACAGGCCATCCTTTGTTCCCAACTCCTTCTGCCGGGCACCAGGCCTCAGCCACCTACAATCCCGAACGGAACAGGATTTCTTCCAGATGCAAGCTGCCACAAACTGGAAGACTATCTTCTCTTGGAGGGCCAAAGGCCTCCTACAAACTGACACCAGGCACCTGGGCAGCTGACTTTACTTACCCCTGGAAACAGGCCATCCTTTGTTCCCAACTCCTTCTGCCGGGCACCAGGCCTCAGCCACCTACAATCCCGAACGGAACAGGATTTCTTCCAGATGCAAGCTGCCACAAACTGAAAGACTTACTTCCCTTGGAAGGTCAAAGGCCTCCTACAAACTGACATCAGGCACCTGGGCAGCTGACTTTACTTACCCCTGGAAACAGGCCATCATTTTTGCCCAACTCCCTCTGCCGGGCGCCTGGCCTCTGCCACCTACAATCCCGAACGGAACAGGATTTCTTCCAGATGCAAGCTGTCACGAACTGGAAGACTAGCTTCCCATGGAGGGCCAAAGGCCTCCTACAAACTGACACCAGGCACCTTGGCAGCTGACTTTACTTACCCCTGGAAACAGGCCATCCTTTGTGCCCAACTCCCTCTGCCGGGGACCTGGCCTCGGCCACCTACAATTCCGAACGGAACAGGATTTCTTCCAGATGCAAGCTGCCAAAACTGGAAGACTATCTTCCCTTGGAGGGCCAAAGGCCTCCTACAAACTGACATCAGGCACCTGGGCAGCTGACTTTACTTACCCCTGGAAACAGGCCATCCTTTTTCTCCATCTCCCTAAGCCGGGCACCCGGCTCCGGCCACCTACAATCCTGAACGGAACAGGATTTCTTCCAAATGCAAGCTGCCACAAGCAGGAAGCCTGGCCTCCCATGGAGGGCCAAAGGCCTCCTACAAACTGACATCAGGCACCTGGGCAGCTGACTTTACTTACCCCTGGAAACAGGCCATCCTTTGTGCCCAACTCCCTCTGCCGGGCACCAGGCCTCGGCCACCTACAATCCCGAACGGAACAGGATTTCTTCCAGATGCAAGCTGCCACAAACTGGAAGACTTGCTTCCTTTGGAGGGCCAAAGGCCTCCTACAAACTGACATCAAGCACCTGGGCAGCTGAATTTACTTACCCCTGGAAACAGGCCATCCTTATTCCCAACTCCTTCTTCCGGGCACCAGGCCTCAGCCACCTACAATCCCGAACGGAACAGGATTTCTTCCAGATGCAAGCTGCCACAAACTGGATGACTTACTTCCCTGGGAAGGCCAAAGGCCTCCGATAAACTGACATCAGGCACCTGAGCATCTGACATTACTTACCCCTGGAAACAGGCCATCCTTTGTGCCCAACTCCTTCTGCCGGGCACCAGGCCTCAGCCACCTACAATCCCGAATGGAACAGGATTTCTTCCAGATGCAAGCGGCCAGAAGCTGGAAGACTTGCTTCCCTTGGAGGGCCAAAGGCGTCCTACAAACTGACACCAGGCACCTGGGCAGCTGAATTAAATTACCCCTGGAAACAGGCAATCATTTTTTTTCCATCTCCCTAAGCCGGGCACCCGGCTCCGGCCACCTACAATCCCGAACGGAACAGGATTTCTTCCAGATGCAAGCTGCCACAAGCAGGAAGCCTGACTTCCCATGGAGGGCCAAAGGCCTCCTACAAACTGACATCAGGCACCTGGGCAGCTGACTTTACTTAACCCTGGAAACAGGCCATCCTTTTCGCCCAACGCCCACTGCCGGGCACCTGGCCTCAACCATCTACAATCCCGAACGGAACAGGATTTCTTCCAGATGCAAGCTGCCACAAGCTGGAAGACTTGCTTGCCTTGGAGGGCCAAAGGCCTCCTACAAACTGACATCAAGCACCTGGGCGGCTGACTTTACTTACCCCTGGAAACAGGCCATCCTTTTTTCCCAACTCGTTCTGCCGGGCACCAGGCCTCAGCCACCTACAATCCCGAACGGAACAGGATTTCTTCCAGATGCAGGCTGCCACAAACTGGAAGACTAGCTTCCCTTGGAGGGCCAAAGGCCTCCTACAAACTGACATTAGGCACCTGGGCAGCTGACTTTACTTACCCCTGGAAACAGGCCATCCTTTTTTCCCAACTCGTTCTGCCGGGCACCAGGCCTCAGCCACCTACAATCCCGAACGGAACAGGATTTCTACCAGATGCAAGCTGCCACAAACTGGAAGACTTACTTCCCTGGGAAAGCCAAAGGCCTCCTATAAACTGACATCAGGCACCTGGGCAGCTGACTTTACTTACCCCTGGAAACAGGCCATCCTTTGTTCCCAACTCCTTCTGCCGGGCACCAGGCCTCAGCCACCTACAATCCCGGACAGAACAGGATTTCTTCCAGATGCAAGCTGCCAAAAACTGAAAGACATACTTCCCTTGGAAGGTTAAAGGCCTCCTGCAAACTGACATCAGGCACCTGGGCAGCTGACTTTACTTACCCCTGGAAACAGGCCATCCTTTGTTCCCAACTCCTTCTGCCGGGCACCAGGCCTCAGCCACCTACAATCCCGAACGGAACAGGATTTCTTCCAGATGCAAGCTGCCACAAACTGGAAGACTAGCTTCCCTTGGAAGGTCAAAGGCCTCCTACAAACTGACATCAGGCACCTGGGCAGCTGACTTTACTTACCCCTGGAAACAGGCCATCCTTTTTGCCCAACTCCCTCATCCGGGCACCTGGCCTAGGCCACCTACAATCCCGAACGGAACAGGATTTCTTCCAGATGCAAGCTGCCACAAGCAGGAAGCCTGGCTTCCCATGGAGGGCCAAAGGCCTCCTACAAACTGACATCAGGCACCTGGGCAGCTGACTTTACTTAGCTTTGGAAACAGGCCATCCTTTTTGCCCAACTCCCTCATCCGGGCACCTGGCCTAGGCCACCTACAATCCCGAACGGAACAGGATTTCTTCCAGATGCAGGCTTCCACAAGCTGGAAGACTTGCTTGCCTTGGAGGGCCAAAGGCCTCCGACAAACTGACATCAGGCACCTGGGCAGCTGACTTTACTTACCCCTGGAAACAGGCCATCTTTGTGCCCAACTCCCTCTGCCGGGGACCTGGCCTCGGCCACCTACAATTCCGAACGGAACAGGATTTCTTCCAGATGCAAGCTGCCACAAACTGGAAGACTAGCTTCCCTTGGAGTGCCAAAGGCCTCCTACAAACTGACATCAGGCACCTGGGCAGCTGACTTTACTTACCCCTGGAAACAGGCCATCCTTTTTCTCCTTCTTCCTAAGCTGGGCACCCGGCTCCGGCCACCTACAATCCTGAACGGAACAGGATTTCTTCCAAATGCAAGCTGCTACAAGCAGGAAACCTGGCCTCCCATGGAGGGCCAAAGGCCTCCTACAAACTGACATCAGGCACCTGGGCAGCTGACTTTACTTACCCCTGGAAACAGGCCATCCTTTGTGCCCAACTCCCTCTGCCGGGCACCTGGCCTCGGCCACCTACAATCCCGAACGGAACAGGATTTCTTCCAGATGCAAGCTGCCACAAACTGGAAGACTTACTTCCCTGGGAAAGCCAAAGGCCTCCTACAAACTGACATCAAGCACCTGGGCAGCTGACTTTACTTACCCCTGGAAACAGGCCATCCTTTGTTCCCAACTCCTTCTTCCGGGCACCAGGCCTCAGCCACCTACAATCCCGAACGGAACAGGATTTCTTCCAGATGCAATCTGCCACAAGCAGGAAGACCTACTTCCCTTGGAGGGCCAAAGGCCTCCTACAAACTGACACCAGGCACTTGGGCAGCTGACTTTACTTACCCCTGGAAACAGGCCATCCTTTGTTCCCAACTCCTTCTGCCGGGCACCAGGCCTCAGCCACCTACAATCCCGAACGGAACAGGATTTCTTCCAGATGCAAGCTGCCACAAACTGGAAGACTTACTTCCCTTGGAAGGTCAAAGGCCTCCTACAAACTGACATCAGGCAGCTGGGCAGCTGACTTTACTTACCCCTGGAAACAGGCCATCCTTTGTTCCCAACTCCTTCTGCCGGGCACCAGGCCTCAGCCACCTACAATCCCAAACAAAACAGGATTTCTTCCAGATGCAAGCGGCCAGAAGCTGGAAGACTTGCTTCCCTTGGAGGGCCAAAGGCGTCCTACAAACTGAAACCAGGCACCTGGGCAGCTGACTTTACTTACCCCTGGAAACAGGCAATCCTTTTTTTCCATCTCCCTCAGCCGGGCACCCGGCTCCGGCCACCTACAATCCCGAACGGAACAGGATTTCTTCCAGATGCAAGCTGCCACCAGCAGGAAGCCTGACTTCCCATGGAGGGCCAAAGGCCTCCTACAAACTGACATCAGGCACCTGGGCAGCTGACTTTACTTACCCCTGGAAACAGGCCATCCTTTGTGCCCAACTCCCTCTGCCGGGCACCAGGCCTCGGCCACCTACAATCCCGAACGGAACAGGATTTCTTCCAGATGCAAGCTGCCACAAACTGGAAGACTTGCTTCCTTTGGAGGGCCAAAGGCCTCCTACAAACTGACATCAAGCACCTGGGCAGCTGAATTTACTTAGCCCTGGAAACAGGCCATCCTTATTCCCAACTCCTTCTTCCGGGCACCAGGCCTCAGCCACCTACAATCCCGAACGGAACAGGATTTCTTCCAGATGCAAGCTGCCACAAACTGGATGACTTACTTCCCTGGGAAGGCCAAAGGCCTCCTATAAACTGACATCAGGCACCTGAGCATCTGACATTACTTACCCCTGGAAACAGGCCATCCTTTGTGCCCAACTCCTTCTGCCGGGCACCAGGCCTCAGCCACCTACAATCCCGAATGGAACAGGATTTCTTCCAGATGCAAGCGGCCAGAAGCTGGAAGACTTGCTTCCCTTGGAGGGCCAAAGGCGTCCTACAAACTGACACCAGGCACCTGGGCAGCTGAATTTAATTACCCCTGGAAACAGGCAATCATTTTTTTCCATCTCCCTAAGTCGGGCACCCGGCTCCGGCCACCTACAATCCCGAACGGAACAGGATTTCTTCCAGATGCAAGCTGCCACAAGCAGGAAGCCTGACTTCCCATGGAGGGCCAAAGGCCTCCTACAAACTGACATCAGGCGCCTGGGCAGCTGACTTTACTTAACCCTGGAAACAGGCCATCCTTTTCGCCCAACGCCCACTGCCGGGCACCTGGCCTCAACCACCTACAATCCCGAACGGAACAGGATTTCTTCCAGATGGAAGCTGCCACAAGCTGGAAGACTTGCTTGCCTTGGAGGGCCAAAGGCCTCCTACAAACTGACATCAAGCACCTGGGCAGCTGACTTTACTTACCCCTGGAAACAGGCCATCCTTTTTTCCCAACTCGTTCTGCCGGGCACCAGGCCTCAGCCACCTACAATCCCGAACGGAACAGGATTTCTTCCAGATGCAGGCTGCCACAAACTGGAAGACTAGCTTCCCTTGGAGGGCCAAAGGCCTCCTACAAACTGACATTAGGCACCTGGGCAGCTGACTTTACTTACCCCTGGAAACAGGCCATCCTTTTTTCCAAACTCGTTCTGCCGGCACCAGGCCTCAGCCACCTACAATCCCGAACGGAACAGGATTTCTACCAGATGCAAGCTGCCACAAACTGGAAGACTTACTTCCCTGGGAAAGCCAAAGGCCTCCTATAAACTGACATCAGGCACCTGGGCAGCTGACTTTACTTACCCCTGGAAACAGGCCATCCTTTGTTCCCAACTCCTTCTGCCGGGCACCAGGCCTCAGCCACCTACAATCCCGAACAGAACAGGATTTCTTCCAGATGCAAGCTGCCAAAAACTGAAAGACTTACTTCCCTTGGAAGGTTAAAGGCCTCCTGCAAACTGACATCAGGCACCTGGGCAGCTGACTTTACTTACCCCTGGAAACAGGCCATCCTTTGTTCCCAACTCCTTCTGCCGGGCACCAGGCCTCAGCCACCTACAATCCCGAACGGAACAGGATTTCTTCCAGATGCAAGCTGCCACAAACTGGAAGACTAGCTTCCCTTGGAAGGTCAAAGGCCTCCTACAAACTGACATCAGGCACCTGGGCAGCTGACTTTACTTAGCTTTGGAAACAGGCCATCCTTTTTGCCCAACTCCCTCATCCGGGCACCTGGCCTAGGCCACCTACAATCCCGAACAGAACAGGATTTCTTCCAGATGCAAGCTGCCACAAACTGGAAGACTAGCTTCCCTTGGAGGGCCAAAGGCCTCCTACAAACTGACATCAGGCACCTGGGCAGCTGACTTTACTTACCCCTGGAAACAGGCCATCCTTTTTCTCCTTCTTCCTAAGCTGGGCACCCGGCTCCGGCCACCTACAATCCTGAACGGAACAGGATTTCTTCCAAATGCAAGCTGCTACAAGCAGGAAACCTGGCCTCCCATGGAGGGCCAAAGGCCTCCTACAAACTGACATCAGGCACCTGGGCAGCTGACTTTACTTACCCCTGGAAACAGGCCATCCTTTGTGCCCAACTCCCTCTGCCGGGCACCTGGCCTCGGCCACCTACAATCCCGAACGGAAAAGGATTTCTTCCAGATGCAAGCTGCCACAAACTGGAAGACTTACTTCCCTGGGAAAGCCAAAGGCCTCCTACAAACTGACATCAAGCACCTGGGCAGCTGACTTTACTTACCCCTGGAAACAGGCCATCCTTTGTTCCCAACTCCTTCTTCCGGGCACCAGGCCTCAGCCACCTACAATCCCGAACGGAACAGGATTTCTTCCAGATGCAATCTGCCACAAGCAGGAAGACCTACTTCCCTTGGAGGGCCAAAGGCCTCCTACAAACTGACACCAGGCACTTGGGCAGCTGACTTTACTTACCCCTGGAAACAGGCCATCCTTTGTTCCCAACTCCTTCTGCCGGGCACCAGGCCTCAGCCACCTACAATCCCGAACGGAACAGGATTTCTTCCAGATGCAAGCTGCCACAAACTGGAAGACTTACTTCCCTTGGAAGGTCAAAGGCCTCCTACAAACTGACATCAGGCAGCTGGGCAGCTGACTTTACTTACCCCTGGAAACAGGCCATCCTTTGTTCCCAACTCCTTCTGCCAGGCACCAGGCCTCAGCCACCTACAATCCCAAACAAAACAGGATTTCTTCCAGATGCAAGCGGCCAGAAGCTGGAAGACTTGCTTCCCTTGGAGGGCCAAAGGCGTCCTACAAACTGAAACCAGGCACCTGGGCAGCTGACTTTACTTACCCCTGGAAACAGGCAATCCTTTTTTTCCATCTCCCTCAGCCGGGCACCCCGCTCCGGCCACCTACAATCCGGAACGGAACAGGATTTCTTCCAGATGCAAGCTGCCACCAGCAGGAAGCCTGACTTCCCATGGAGGGCCAAAGGCCTCCTACAAACTGACATCAGGCACCTGGGCAGCTGACTTTACTTACCCCTGGAAACAGGCCATCCTTTGTGCCAAACTCCCTCAGCCGGTCACCTGTCCTCGGCCACCTACAATCCTGAACGGAACAGGATTTCTTCCAAATGCAAGCTGCCACAAGCAGGAAGCCTGGCCTCCCATGGAGGGCCAAAGGCCTCCTACAAACTGACATCAGGCACCTGGGCAGCTGACTTTACTTACCCCTGGAAACAGGCCATCCTTTGTGCCCAACTCCCTCTGCCGGGCACCTGGCCTCGGCCACCTACAATCCCGAACGGAACAGGATTTCTTCCAGATGCAAGCTGCCACAAACTGGAAGACTATCTTCTCTTGGAGGGCCAAAGGCTTCCTACAAACTGACATCAAGCACCTGGACAGCTGACTTTACTTACCCCTGGAAACAGGCCATCCTTTTTTCCCAACTCCTTCTTCCGGGCACCAGGCCTCAGCCACCTACAATCCCGAACGGAACAGGATTTCTTCCAGATGCAAGCTGCCACAAGCAGGAAGCCTGACTTCCCATGGAGGGCCAAAGGCCTCCTACAAACTGACATCAGGCACCTGGGCAGCTGACTTTACTTACCCCTGGAAACAGGCCATCCTTTTCGCCCAACGCCCTCTGCCGGGCACCTGGCCTCAACCACCTACAATCCAGAACGGAACAGGATTTCTTCCAGATGCAAGCTGCCACAAGCTGGAAGACCTGCTTGCCTTGGAGGGCCAAAGGCCTCCTACAAACTGACATCAAGCACCTGGGCAGCTGACTTTACTTACCCCTAGAAACAGGCCATCCTTTGTGCCCTACTCCCTCTGCCTAGCACCTGTCCTCGGCCACCTACAATCCCGAACGGAACAGGATTTCTTCCAGATGCAAGCTGCCACAAACTGGAAGACTTATTTCCCTTGGAGGGCCAAAGGCCTCCTACAAACTGACACCAGGCACCTGGGCAGCTGACTTTACTTACCCCTGGAAACAGGCCATCCTTTGTTCCCAACTCCTTCTGCCGGACACCAGGCCTCAGCCACCTACAATCCCGAACGGAACAGGATTTCTTCCAGATGCAAGCTGCCACAAACTGGAAGACTTACTTCCCTTGGAAGGTCAAAGGTCTCCTACAAACTGACATCAGGCACCTGGGCAGCTGACTTTACTTACCCCTGGAAACAGGCCATCCTTTGTTCCCAACTCCTTCTGCCGTGCATTAGGCTTCAGCCACCTACAATCCCGAACGGAACAGGATTTCTTCCAGATGCAAGCTGCCACAAACTGGAAGACTAGCTTCCCATGGAGGGCCAAAGGCCTCCTACAAACTGACATCAGGCACCTGGGCAGCTGACTTTACTTACCCCTGGAAACAGGCCATCCTTTGTGCCCAACTCCCTCTGCCGGGGACCTGGCCTCGGCCACCTACAATTCCGAACGGAACAGGATTTCTTCCAGATGCAAGCTGCCAAAACTGGAAGACTAGCTTCCCTTGGAAGGTCAAAGGCCTCCTACAAACTGACACCAGGCACCTGGGCAGCTGACTTTACTTACCCCTGGAAACAGGCCATCCTTTGTGCCCATCTCCCTCTGCAGGGCATCCGGCTCCGGCCACCTACAATCCCGAACGGAACAGGATTTCTTCCAAATGCAAGCTGCCACAAGCAGGAAGATTGGCCTCCCATGGAGGGCCAAAGGCCTCCTACAAACTGACATCAGGCACCTGGGCAGCTGACTTTACTTACCCCTGGAAACAGGCCATCCTTTGTGCCCAACTGCCTCTGCTGGACACCTGGCCTCAGCCACCTACAATCCCGAACGGAACAGGATTTCTTCCAGATGCAATCTGCCACAAGCAGGAAGACTTACTTCCCTTGGAGGGCCAAAGGCCTCCTACAAACTGACACCAGGCACTTGGGCAGCTGACTTTACTTACCCCTGGAAACAGGCCATCCTTTGTTCCCAACTCCTTCTGCCGGGCACCAGGCCTCAGCCACCTACAATCCCGAACGGAACAGGATTTCTTCCAGATGCAAGCTGCCACAAACTTGAAGACTTACTTCCCTTGGAAGGTCAAAGGCCTCCTACAAACTGACATCCGGCAGCTGGGCAGCTGACATTACTTACCCCTGGAAACAGGCCATCTTTTGTACCCAACGCCCTCAGCCGGGCACCCAGCTCCGGCCACCTACAATCCCTAACGGAACAGGATTTCTTCCAGATGCAAGCTGCCACAAGCAGGAAGCCTGGCTTCCCATGGAGGGCCAAAGGCCTCCTACAAACTGACATCAGGCACCTGGGCAGCTGACTTTACTTACCCCTGGAAACAGGCAATCCTTTGTGCCAAACTCCCTCAGCCGGGCACCTGGCCTCGGCCACCTACAATCCCGAACGGAACAGGATTTCTTCCAGATGCAAGCTGCCACATACTGGAAGACTTACTTGCCTTGGAAGGTCAAAGGCCTCCTACAAACTGACATCAGGCACCTGGGCAGCTGACTTTACTTACCCCTGGAAACAGGCCATCCTTTTTTTCCATCTCCCTAAGCCGGGCACCCGGCTCCAGACACCTACAGTCCTAAACGGAACAGGATTTCTTCCAAATGCAAGCTGCCACAAGCAGGAAGCCTGGCTTCCCATGGAGGGCCAAAGGCCTCCTACAAACTGACATCAGACACCTGGGCAGCTGACTTTACTTACCCCTGGAAACAGGCCATCCTTTGTTCCCAACTCCTTCTGCCGGGCACCAGGCTTCAGCCACCTACAATCCCGAACGGAACAGGATTTCTTCCAGATGCAAGCTGCCACAAACTGGAAGACTTACTTCCCTTGGAAGGTCAAAGGCCTCCTACAAACTGACATCAGGCACCTGGGCAGCTGACTTTACTTACCCCTGGAAACAGGCCATCCTTTTTGCCCAACTCCCTCAGCCGAGCACTCAGCTCCGGCCACCTACAATCCCGAACGGAACAGGATTTCTTCCAGATGCATGCTGCCACAAACTGGAAGCCTGGTTTCCCATGGAGGGCCAAAGGCCTACTACAAACTGACATCAGGCACCTGGGCAGCTGACTTTACTTACCCCTGGAAACAGGCCATCCTTTGTGCCCAACTCCCTCTGCCGGGCACCTGGCCTCAACCACCTACAATCCCGAACAAAACAGGATTTCTTCCAGATGCAAGCTGCCACAAGCTGGAAGACTTGCTTGCCTTGAAGGGCCAAAGGCCTCCTACAAACTGACATCAAGCACCTGGGCAGCTGACTTTACTTACCCCTGGAAACAGGCCATCCTTTGTGCCCGACTCCCTCTGCCCCGCACCTGTCCTCGGCCACCTACAATCCCGAACGGAACAGCATTTCTTCCAGATGCAAGCTGCCACAAACTGGAAGACTAGCTTCCCTTGGAGGGCCAAAGGCCTCCTACAAACTGACATCAGGCACCTGGGCAGCTGACTTTACTTACCCCTGGAAACAGGCCATTCTTTTTTGCCCAACTCCTTCTGCCGGGAACCAGGCCTCAGCCACCTACAATCCCGAACGGAACAGGATTTCTTCCAGATGCAAGCTGCCACAAACTGGAAGACTTACTTCCCTGGGAAGGCCAAAGGCCTCGTATAAGCTGACATCAGGCACCTGGGCAGCTGACATAACTTACCCCTGGAAACAGGCCATCCTTTTTGCCCAACTCCCTTAGCTGGGAACCCAGCTCCGGCCAGCTACAATCCCGAACGGAACAGGATTTCTTCCAGATGCAAGCTGCCACAAGCAGGAAGCCTGACTTCCCATGGAGGGCCAAAGGCCTCCTACAAACTGACATCAGGCACCTGGGCAGCTGACTTTACTTACCCCTGGAAACAGGCCATCCTTTGTGCCAAACTCCCTCAGCCGGGCACCTGTCCTCAGCCACATACAATCCCGAACGGAACAGGATTTCTTCCAGATGCAAGCTGCCACAAGCTGGAAGACTTACTTCCCTTGGAAGGTCAAAGGCCTCCTACAAACTGACATCAGGCACCTGGGCAGCTGACTTTACTTACCCCTGGAAACAGGCCATCCTTTGTGCCAAACTCCCTCAGCCGGGCACCTGGCCTCGGCCACCTACAATCCCGAACGGAACAGGATTTCTTCCAGATGCAAGCTGCCACAAAGTGGAAGACGATCTTCCCTTGGAGGGCCAAAGGCCTCCTACAAACTGACACCAGGCACCTGGGCAGGTGACTTTACTTACCCCTGGAAACGGGCCATCCTTTGTTCCCAACTCCTTCTGCCGGGCACCAGGCCTCAGCCACCTACAATCCCGAACGGAACAGGATTTCTTCCAGATGCAAGCTGCCACAAACTGAAAGACTAGCTTCCCTTGGAAGGTCAAAGGCCTCCTACAAACTGACACCAGGCACCTGGGCAGCTGACTTTACTTACCCCTGGAAACAGGCCATCCTTTGTGCCCAACTGCCTCTGCCGGGCACCTGGCCTCAACCACCTACAATCCCGAACGGAACAGGATTTCTTCCAGATGCAAGCTGCCACAAACAGGAAGCCTGGCTTCCCATGGAGGGCCAAAGGCCTCCTACAAACTGACATCAGGCACCTGGGCAGCTGACTTTACTTACCCCTTGAAAAAGGCCATCCTTTTCGCCCAACTCCCTCTGCCGGGCACCTGGCCTCAGCCTCCTACAATCCCGAACAAAACAGGATTTCTTCCAGATGCAAGCTGCCAGAAGCTGGAAGACTTGCTTCCCATGGAGGGCCAAAGGCCTCCTACAAACTGACACCAGGCACCTGGGCAGCTGAATTTACTTACCCCTGGAAACAGGCAATCCTTTTTTTCCATCTCCCTCAGCCGGGCACCCGGCTCCGGCCACCTACAATCCCGAACGGAACAGGATTTCTTCCAGATGCAAGCTGCCACAAACTGGAAGACTTGCTTCCCTTGGAGGGCCAATAGCCTCCTACAAACTGACACCAGGCACCTGGGCAGCTGACTTTACTTACCCCTGGAAACAGGCCATCCTTTGTTCCCAACTCCTTCTGCCGGGCACCAGGCCTCAGCCACCTACAATCCCGAACGGAACAGGATTTCTTCCAGATGCAAGCTGCCACAAACTGGAAGACTAGCTTCCCTTGGAAGGTCAAAGGCCTCCTACAAACTGACATCAGGCACCTGGGCAGCTGAATTTACTTACCCCTGGAAACAGGCCATCCTTTTTGCCATACTCCCTCATCCGGGCACCCAGCTCCGGCCACCTACAATCCCGAACGGAACAGGATTTCTTCCAGATGCAAGCTGCCACAAGCAGGAAGCCTGGCTTCCCATGGAGGGCCAAAGGCCTCCTACAAACTGACATCAGGCACCTGGGCAGCTAACTTTACTAACCTTTGGAAACAGGCCATCCTGTTCGCCCAACGCCCTCTGCCGGGCACCTGGCCTCAACCACCTACAATCCCGAACGGAACAGGATTTCTTCCAGATGCAAGCTGCCACAAACTGAAAGACTAGCTTCCCTTGGAAGGTCAAAGGCCTCTTACAAACTGACACCAGGCACCTGGGCAGCTGACTTTACTTACCCCTGGAAACAGGCCATCCTTTGTGCCCAACTGCCTCTGCCGGGCACCTGGCCTCAACCACCTACAATCCCGAACGGAACAGGATTTCTCCCACATGCAAGCTGCCACAAGCAGGAAGCCTGGCTTCCCATGGAGGGCCAAAGGCCTCCTACAAACTGACATCAGGCACCTGGGCAGCTGACTTTACTTACCCCTTGAAAAAGGCCATCCTTTTCGCCCAACTCCCTCTGCCGGGCACCTGGCCTCAGCCTCCTACAATCCCGAACAAAACAGGATTTCTTCCAGATGCAAGCTGCCACAAGCTGGAAGATTTGCTTCCCATGGAGGGCCAAAGGCCTCCTACAAACTGACACCAGGCACCTGGGCAGCTGAATTTACTTACCCCTGGAAACAGGCAATCCTTTTTTTCCATCTCCCTCAGCCGGGTACCCGGCTCCGGCCACCTACAATCCCGAACGGAACAGGATTTCTTCCAGATGCAAGCTGCCACAAACTGGAAGACTATCTTCCCTTGGAGGGCCAATAGCCTCCTACAAACTGACACCAGGCACCTGGGCAGCTGACTTTACTTACCCCTGGAAACAGGCCATCCTTTGTTCCCAACTCCTTCTGCCGGGCACCAGGCCTCAGCCACCTACAATCCCGAACGGAACAGGATTTCTTCCAGATGCAAGCTGCCACAAACTGGAAGACTAGCTTCCCTTGGAAGGTCAAAGGCCTCCTACAAACTGACATCAGGCACCTGGGCAGCTGAATTTACTTACCCCTGGAAACAGGCCATCCTTTTTGCCATACTCCCTCATCCGGGCACCCAGCTCCGGCCACCTACAATCCCGAACGGAACAGGATTTCTTCCAGATGCAAGCTGCCACAAGCAGGAAGCCTGGCTTCCCATGGAGGGCCAAAGGCCTCCTACAAACTGACATCAGGCACCTGGGCAGCTAACTTTACTTACCTTTGGAAACAGGCCATCCTGTTCGCCCAACGCCCTCTGCCGGGCACCTGGCCTCAACCACCTACAATCCCGAACGGAACAGGATTTCTTCCAGATGCAAGCTGCCACAAACTGGGAGACTTATTTCCCTTGGAGGGCCAAAGGCCTCCTACAAACTGACACCAGGCACCTGGGCAGCTGACTTTACTTACCCCTGGAAACAGGCCATCCTTTGTTCCCAACTCCTTCTGCCGGACACCATGCCTCAGCCACCTACAATCGCGAACGGAACAGGATTTCTTCCAGATGCAAGCTGCCACAAACTGAAAGACTTACTTCCCTTGGAAGGTCAAAGGCCTCCTACAAACTGACATCAGGCACCTGGGCAGCTGACTTTACTTACCCCTGGAAACAGGCCATCCTTTGTTCTCAACTCCTTCTGCCGGGCATTAGGCTTCAGCCACGTACAATCCCGAACGGAACAGGATTTCTTCCAGATGCAAGCTGCCACAAACTGGAAGACTAGCTTCCCATGGAGGGCCAAAGGCCTCCGACAAACTGACATCAGGCACCTGGGCAGCTGACTTTACTTACCCCTGGAAACAGGCCATCCTTTGTGCCCAACTCCCTCTGCCGGGGACCTGGCCTTGGCCACCTACAATTCCGAACGGAACAGGATTTCTTCCAGATGCAAGCTGCCACAAACTGGAAGACTAGCTTCCCTTGGAGGGCCAAAGGCCTCCTACAAACTGACATCAAGCACCTGGGCAGCTGACTTTACTTACCCCTGGAAACAGGCCATCCTTTGTTCCTAACTCCTTCTGCCGGACACCAGGCCTCAGCCACCTACAATCACGAACGGAACAGGATTTCTTCCAGATGCAAGCTGCCACAAACTGGAAGACTTACTTCCCTTGGAAGGTCAAAGGTCTTCTACAAACTGACATCAGGCACCTGGGCAGCTGACTTTACTTACCCCTGGAAACAGGCCATCCTTTGTTCCCAACTCCTTCTGCCGGGCATTAGGCTTCAGCCACCTACAATCCCGAACGGAACAGGATTTCTTCCAGATGCAAGCTGCCACAAACTGGAAGACTAGCTTCCCATGGAAAGACAAAGGCCTCCGACAAACTGACATCAGGCACCTGGGCAGCTGACTTTACTTACCCCTGGAAACAGGCCATCCTTTGTTCCCAACGCCCTCAGCCGGGCACCCTGTTCCGGCCACCTACAATCCCGAACGGAACAGGATTTCTTCCAGATGCAAGCTGCCACAAGCAGGAAGCCTGGCTTCCCATGGAGGGCCAAAGGCCTCCTACAAACTGACATCAGGCACCTGGGCAGCTGACTTTACTTACCCCTGGAAAGAGGCCATCCTTTGTGCCCAACTCCCTCAGCCGGGCACCTGGCCTCGGTCACCTACAATCCCGAACGGAACAGGATTTCTTCCAGATGCAAGCTGCCACAAACTGGAAGTCTTACTTCCCTTGGAACGTCAAAGGCCTCCTACAAACTGACATCAGGCACCTGGGCAGCTGACTTTACTTACCCCTGGAAACAGGCCATCCTTTTTTTCCATCTCCCTAAGCCGGGCACCCAGTTCCGGCCACCTACAATCCCGAACGGAACAGGATTTCTTCCAGATGCCAGCTGCCACAAACTGGAAGACTTAATTCCCTTGGAGGGCCAAAGGCCTCCTACAAACTGACACCAGGCACCTGGGCAGCTGACTTTTCTTACCCCTGGAAACAGGCCATCCTTTGTTCCCAACTCCTTCTGCCGGGCACCAGGCCTCAGCCACCTACAATCCCGAACGGAACAGGATTTCTTCCAGATGCAAGCTGCCACAAACTGAAAGACTTACTTCCCTTGGAAGGTCATAGGCCTCCTACAAACTGACATCAGGCATCTGGGCAGCTGACTTTACTTACCCCTGGAAACAGGCCATCCTTTTTGCCCAACTCCCTCAGCCGGGCACCCAGCTCCGGCCACCTACAATCCCGAACGGAACAGGATTTCTTCCAGATGCAAGCTGCCACAAGCAGGAAGCCTGGCTTCCCATGGAGGGCCAAAGGCCTCCTACAAACTGACATCAGGCACCTGGGCAGCTGACTTTACTTACCCCTGGAAACAGGCCATCCTTTTTTCCCAACTCCTTCTGCATGCACCAGGCCTCAGCCACCTACAATCCCTAACGGAACAGGATTTCTTCCAGATGTAAGCTGCCACAAACTGGACGACTTACTTACCTTGGAAGGTCAAAGGCCTCGTACAAACTGAAATCAGGCACCTGGGCAGCTGACTTTACTTACCCCTGGAAACAGGCCATCCTTTTTGCCCAACTCCCTCAGCTGGGAACCCAGCTCCGGCCAGCTACAATCCCGAACGGAACAGGATTTCTTCCAGATGCAAGCTGCCACAAGCTGGAAGCCTGACTTCCCATGGAGGGCCAAAGGCCTCCTACAAACTGACATCAGGCACCTGGGCAGCTGACTTTACTTACCCCTGGAAACAGGCCATCCTTTGTGCCAAACTCCCTCAGCCGGGCACCTGTCCTCAGCCACATACAATCCCGAACGGAACAGGATTTCTTCCAGATGCAAGCTGCCACAAGCTGGAAGACTTACTTCCCTTGGAAGGTCAAAGGCCTCCTACAAACTGATATCAGGCACCTGGGCAGCTGACTTTACTTACCCCTGGAAACAGGCCATCCTTTGTGCCAAACCACTCAGCCGGGCACCTGGCCTCGGCCACCTACAATCCCGAACGGAACAGGATTTCTTCCAGATGCAAGCTGCCACAAAGTGGAAGACTATCTTCCCTTGGAGGGCCAAAGGCCTCCAACAAACTGACACCAGGCACCTGGGCAGGTGACTTTACTTACCCCTGGAAACGGGCCATCCTTTGTTCCCAACTCCTTCTGCCGGGCACCAGGCCTCAGCCACCTACAATCCCGAACGGAACAGGATTTCTTCCAGATGCAAGCTGCCACAAACTGAAAGACTAGCTTCCCTTGGAAGGTCAAAGGCCTCCTACAAACTGACACCAGGCACCTGGGCAGCTGACTTTACTTACCCCTGGAAACAGGCCATCCTTTGTGCCCAACTGCCTCTGCCGGGCACCTGACCTCAACCACCTACAATCCCGAACGGAACAGGATTTCTTCCAGATGCAAGCTGCCACAAACAGGAAGCCTGGCTTCCCATGGAGGGCCAAAGGCCTCCTACAAACTGACATCAGGCACCTGGGCAGCAGACTTTACTTACCCCTGGAAAAAGGCCATCCTTTTTGCCCAACTCCCTCAGCTGGGCACCCAGCTCCGGCCAGCTACAATCCCGTACGGAACAGGATTTCTTCCAGATGCAAGCTGCCACAAGCAGGAAGCCTGGTTTCCCATGGAGGGCCAAAGGCCTCCTACAAACTGACATCAGGCACCTGGGCAGCTGACTTTACTTACCCCTGGAAATAGGCCATCATTTGTGCCCAACTCCTTCTGCCGGGCACCAGGCTTCAGCCACCTACAATCCCGAACGGAACAGGATTTCTTCCAGATGCAAGCTGCCACAAACTGAAAGACTAGCTTCCCTTTGAAGGTCAAAGGCCTCTTACAAACTGACACCAGGCACCTGGGCAGCTGACTTTACTTACCCCTGGAAACAGGCCATCCTTTGTGCCCAACTGCCTCTGCCGGGCACCTGGCCTCAACCACCTACAATCCCGAACAGAACAGGATTTCTTCCACATGCAAGCTGCCACAAGCAGGAAGCCTGGCTTCCCATGGAGGGCCAAAGGCCTCCTACAAACTGACATCAGGCACCTGGGCAGCTGACTTTACTTACCCCTTGAAAAAGGCCATCCTTTTCGCCCAACTCCCTCTGCCGGGCACCTGGCCTCAGCCTCCTACAATCCCGAACAAAACAGGATTTCTTCCAGATGCAAGCTGCCAGAAGCTGGAAGACTTGCTTCCCATGGAGGGCCAAAGGCCTCCTACAAACTGACACCAGGCACCTGGGCAGCTGACTTTACTTACCCCTGGAAACAGGCCATCCTTTGTGCCCAACTCCCCCTGCCGGGCACCAGGCCTCGGCCACCTACAATCCCGAACGGAACAGGATTTCTTCCGGATGCAAGCTGCCACATGCTGGAAGCCTGGCTTCCCATGGAGGAACAATAGCCACCTGCAAACTGACATCAGGCACCTGGGCAGCTGACTTTACTTACC
>NW_027094893.1:0-46342 GCF_029207755.1 Chamaea fasciata | reverse complement strand
GGGTAAGTAAATTCAGCTGCCCAGGTGCCTGATGCCAGTATGTAGGAGGCCTTTGAGTCCTCCATGGGAAACAGTCTTCAGCTTGTGGCAGCTTGCATCTGGAAGAAATCCTGTTCCGTTCGGGATTGTAGGTGGCCGAGGCCAGGTGCCCGGCAGAGGGAGTTGGGCACAAAGGATGGCCTGTTTCCAGGGGTAAGTAAAGTCAGCAGCCCAGGTGCCTGATGTCAGTTTGTAGGAGGCCTTTGGCCCTCCAAGGGAAGCTAGTCTTCAGCTTGTGGGCAGCTTGCATCTGGAAGAAATCCTGTTCCGTTCGGGATTGTAGGTGGGCGAGGCCAGGTGCCCGGCAGAGGGGAGTTGGGCACAAAGGATGGCCTGTTTCCAGGGGTAAGTAAAGTCAGCTGCCCAGGTGCCTGATGTCAGTTTGTAGGAGGCCTTTGGCCCCCCAAGTGAAGCCACGTTTCCAGCTTGTGGGCAGCTTGCATCTGGAAGAACTCCGGTTCGTTCGGGATTGTAGGTGGCCAAGGCCATCTGCCCGCGCAGAAGGAGTTGGCCCAAAGGATGTCTTGTTTCCAGGGGTAAGTAAAGTCATCTGCCCAGGTGCCTGATTTCAGTTTTTAGGAGGCCTTTGGCCCTCCTTGGGAAGTCAGGCTTCCTGCTTGTGGCAGCTTGCATCTGGAAGAAATCCTGTTCCGTTCAGGATTGTAGGTGGCCGAGGCCTGGTGCCCGGCAGAGAGAGTTGGGCACAAAGGATGGGCTGTTTCCAGGGGTAAGTAAAGTCAGCTGCCCAGGTGCCTGATGTCAGTTTGTAGGAGGCCTTTGGCCCTCCATTGGGAAGCAGGCTTACTGCTTGTGGCAGCTTGCATCTGAAGAAATCCTGTTCCGTTCAGGATTGTAGGTGGCGAGGCCTGGTGCCCGGCAGAGGGAGTTGGGCACAAAGGATGGGCTGTTTCCAGGGGTAAGTAAAGTCAGCTGCCCAGGTGCCTGATGTCAGTTTGTAGGAGGCCTTTGGCCCCCCCAAGAGAAGCTTGTCTTCCAGTTTGTGGCAGCTTGCATCTGGAAGAAATCCTGTTCCGTTCGGGATTGTAGGTGGGCGAGGCCTGGTGCTTGGCAGAGGGAGTTGGGCACAAAGGATGGGCTGTTTCCAGGGGTAAGTTAAGTCAGCTGCCCAAATGTCTGATGTCAGTTTATAGAAGGCCTTTGGCCCTCCAAGGGAAGCTAGTCTTCCTGTTAAAGGCAGCTTGCATCTGGAAGAAATCCTGTTCCGTTCGGGATTGTAGGTGGGAGAGGCCTGGTGCTTGGCAGAGGGAGTTGGGCACAAATGATGGGCTGTTTCCAGGGGTAAGTTAAGTCCCCTGCCCAAAGTCTGATGTCAGTTTATAGGAGGCCTTTGGCCCTCCAAGGGAAGCTAGTCTTCCTGTTAAAGGCAGCTTGCATCTGGAAGAAATCCTGTTCCGTTCGGGATTGTAGGTGGCCGAGGCCAGGTGCCCCGCAGAGGGAGTTGGGCACAAAGGATGGGCTGTTTCCAGGGGTAAGTAAAGTCAGCTGCCCAGGTGCCTGATGTCAGTTTGTAGGAGGCCTTTGGCCCTCCATGTGAAGCCAGGTTTACTGCTTGTGGCAGCTTGCATCTGGAAGAAATCCTGTTCCGTTCGGGATTGTAGGTGGGCGAGGCCAGGTGCCCGGCAGAGGGAGTTGGGCACAAAGGATGGGCTGTTTCCAGGGGTAAGTAAAGTCAGCTGCCAGGTGCCTGATGTCAGTTTGTAGGAGGCCTTTGGCCCCCCAAGTGAAGCCACGTTTCCAGCTTGTGGCAGCTTGCATCATGAAGAACTCCGGTTCCGTTCGGGATTGTAGGTGGCCGAGGCCATCTGCCCGGCAGAGGGAGTTGGGCACAAAGGATGGGCTGTTTCCAGGGGTAAGTAAAGTCAGCTGCCCAGGTGCCTGATGTCAGTTTGTAGGAGGCCTTTGGCCCTCCATGGGAAGCCAAGGTTTACTGCTTGTGGCAGCTTGCATCTGAAGAAATCCTGTTCCGTTCGGGATTGTAGGTGGCCGAGGCCAGGTGCCCGGCAGAGGGAGTTGGGCAAATATGATGGCTGGTTTCCGGGGGTAAGTAAGGTCAGCTGCCCAGGTGCCTGATGTCAGTTTGTAGGAGGCCTTTGGCCCTCCAAGGGATGACAGGCTTCCAGTTTGTGGCAGCTTGCATCTGGAAGAAATCCTGTTCCGTTCGGGATTGTAGGAGGCCGAGGCCTGGTGCCCGGCAGAGGGAGTTGGGCACAAAGGATGGGCTGTTTCCAGGGGTAAGTAAAGTCAGCAGCCCAGGTGCCTGATGTCAGTTTGTAGGAGGCCTTTGACCCTCCAAGGGAAGCTAGTCTTCCAGCTTGTGGCAGCTTGCATCTGGAAGAAATCCTGTTCCGTTCGGGATTGTAGGTGGGCGAGGCCAGGTGCCCGGCAGAGGGAGTTGGGCACAAAGGATGGGCTGTTTCCAGGGGTAAGTAAAGTCAGCTGCCCAGGTGCCTGATGTCAGTTTGTAGGAGGCCTTTGGCCCCCCAAGTGAAGCCACGTTTCCAGCTTGTGGCAGCTTGCATCTGGAAGAACTCTGGTTCCGTTCGGGATTGTTGGTGGCCGAGGCCATCTGCCCGGCAGAGGGAGTTGGGCACAAAGGATGTCTTGTTTCCAGGGGCAAGTAAAGTCATCTGCCCAGGTGCCTGATGTCAGTTTTTAGGAGGCCTTTGGCCCTCCATGGAAGCCAGGCTTCCTGCTTGTGGCAGCTTGCATCTGGAAGAAATCGTGTTCCGTTCGGGATTGTAGGGGGCCGGAGCTGGGTGCCCGGATGAGGGAGTTGGACACAAAGGATGGGCTGTTTCCAGGGGTAAGTAAAGTCAGCTGCCCAGGTTCCTGATGTCAGTTTGCAGGTGGCTATTGGTCCTCCATGGAAAGCCAGGCTTCCAGCTTGTGGCAGCTTGCATCGGGAAGTAATACTGATCTGTTCGGGATTGCAGGTGGCCGAGGCCTGGTGCCCGGCAGAGGGAGTTGGGCACAAAGGATGGCCTGTTTCCAGGGGTAAGTAAAGTCAGCTGCCCAGGTGCCTGATGTCAGTTTGTAGGAGGCCTTTGGCCCTCCAAGGGAAGCTTGTCTTCCAGTTTGTGGGCAGCTTGCATCTGGAAGCAATCATGTTTTGTTCGGGATTGTAGGTGGGCGAGACCTGGTGCCCGGCAGAGGGAGTTGGGCACAAAGGATGGGCTGTTTCCAGGGGTAAGTAAATTCAGCTGCCCAGGTGCCTGATGCCAGTTTGTAGGAGGCCTTTGGTCCTCCATGGGAAACCAGTCTTCCAGCTTGTGGCTGCTTGCATCTGAAAGAAATCCTGTTCCGTTCGGGATTGTAGGTGGCCGAGGCCAGGTGCCCGGCAGAGGGGAGTTGGGCACAAATGATGGGCTGTTTCCAGGGGTAAGTAAAGTCAGCTGCCCAGGTGCCTGATGTCAGTTTGTAGGAGGCCTTTGGCCCTCCAAGGGAAGCTTGTCTTCCAGTTTGTGGCAGCTTGCATCTGGAAGAAATCCTGTTCCGTTCGGGATTGTAGGTGGGCGAGGCCTGGTGCCCGGCAGAGGGAGTTGGGCACAAAGGATGGGCTGTTTCCAGGGGTAAGTAAAGTCAGCTGCCCAGGTGCCTGATGTCAGTTTGTAGGAGGCCTTTGGCCCTCCAAGGGAAGCTTGTCTTCCAGTTTGTGGCAGCTTGCATCTGGAAGAAATCCTGTTCCGTTCGGGATTGTAGGTGGGCGAGGCCTGGTGCCCGGCAGAGGGAGTTGGGCACAAAGGATGGCCTGTTTCCAGGGGTAAGTAAAGTCAGCTGCCCAGGTGCCTGATGTCAGTTTGTAGGAGGCATTTGGCCCCTCCAAGGGAAGCTTGTCTTCCAGTTTGTGGCAGCTTGCATCTGGAAGCAATCCTGTTCCGTTCGGGATTGTAGGTGGGCGAGACCTGGTGCCCGGCAGAAGGAGTTGGGCACAAAGGATGGGCTGTTTCCAGGGGTAAGTAAAGTCAGCTGCCCAGGTGCCTGATGTCCAGTTTGTAGGAGGCCTTTGGCCCTCCAAGGGAAGCTTGTCTTCCAGTTTGTGGCAGCATGCATCTGGAAGAAATGCTGTTTCGTTCGGGATTGTAGGTGGCCGAGGCCAGGTGCCCGGCAGAGGGAGTTGGGCACAAAGGATGTCCTGTTTAAGAGGGGTAAGTAAAGTCAGCTGCAAGGGTGCCTGATGTCAGTTTTTAGGAGGCCTTTGGCCCTCCTTGGGAAGCCAGGCTTCCTGGTTGTGGCAGCTTGCATCTGGAAGAAATCCTGTTCCGTTCAGGATTGTAGGTGGCCGAGGCCTGGTGCCCGGCAGAGGGAGTTGGGCACAAAGGATGGGCTGTTTCCAGGGGGTAAGTAAAGTCAGCTGCTCAGGTGCCTGATGTCAGTTTGTAGGAGGCCTTTGGCCCTCCAAGGGGAAGCTTGTCTTCCAGTTTGTGGCAGCTTGCATCTGGAAGAAATCCTGTTCCGTTCGGGATTGTAGGTGGGCGAGGCCTGGTGCCCGGCAGAGGGAGTTGGGCACAAAGGATGGGCTGTTTCCAGGGGTAAGTAAAGTCCGCTGCCCAGGTGCCTGATGTCAGTTTGTAGGAGGCCTTTGGTCCTCCATGGGAAACCAGTCTTCCAGCTTGTGGCAGCTTGCATCTGGAAGAAATGCTGTTTCGTTCGGGATTTTTAGGTGGGCGAGACCTGGTGCCTGGCAGAGGGAGTTGGGCACAAAGGATGGGCTGTTTCCAGGGGTAAGTAAAGTCAGCTGCCCAGGTGCCTGATGTCAGTTTGTAGGAGGCCTTTGGCTCTCCATGTGAAGCCAGGTTTACTGCTTGTGGCAGCTTGCATCTGGAAGAAATCCTGTTCCGTTCGGGATTGTAGGAGGCCGAGGCCAGGTGCCCGGCAGAGGGAGTTGGGCACATATGATGGCTGGTTTCCAGATGTAAGTAAGGTCAGCTGCCCAGGTGCCTGATGTCAGTTTGTAGGAGGCCTTTGGCCCTCCAAGGGATGACAGGCTTCCAGCTTGTGGCAGCTTGCATCTGGAAGAAATCCTGTTCCGTTCAGGATTGTAGGTGGCCGAGGCCTGGAGCCCGGCAGAGGGAGTTGGGCACAAAGGATGGACTGTTTCCAGGGGTAAGTAAAGTCAGCAGCCCAAGTGCCGGATGTCAGTTTGTAGGAGGCCTTTGGCCCTCCAAGGGAAGCTAGTCTTCCAGCTTGTGACAGCTTGCATCTGGAAGAAATCCTGTTCCGTTCGGGATTGTAGGTGGGCGAGGCCAGGTGCCCGGCAGAGGGAGTTGGGCACAAAGGATGGGCTGTTTCCAGGGGTAAGTTAAAGTCAGCTGCCCAGGTGCCTGATGTCAGTTTGTAGGAGGCCTTTGGCCCCCCCAAGTGAAGCCACGTTTCCAGCTTGTGGCAGCTTGCCATCATGAAGAACTCCGGTTCCGTTCGGGATTGTAGGTGGCCGAGGCCATCTGCCCGCAGAGGGAGTTGGGCACAAAGGATGGGCTGTTTCCAGGGGTAAGTAAAGTCAGCTGCCCAGGTGCCTGATGTCAGTTTGTAGGAGGCCTTTGGCCCTCCATGGGAAGCCAGGTTTACTGCTTGTGGCAGCTTGCATCTGGAAGAAATCCTGTTCGTTCGGGATTGTAGGTGGCCGAGGCCAGGTGCCTGGCAGAGGGAGTTGGGCAAATATGATGGCTGGTTTCCGGGGGTAAGTAAGGTCAGCTGCCCAGGTGCTGATGTCAGTTTGTAGGAGGCCTTTGGCCCTCCAAGGGATGACAGGCTTCCAGTTTGTGGCAGCTTGCATCTGGAAGAAATCCTGTTCCGTTCGGGATTGTAGGAGGCCGAGGCCTGGTGCCCGGCAGAGGGAGTTGGGCACAAAGGATGGGCTGTTTCCAGGGGTAAGTAAAGTCAGCAGCCCAGGTGCCTGATGTCAGTTTGTAGGAGGCCTTTGACCCTCCAAGGGAAGCTAGTCTTCCAGCTTGTGGCAGCTTGCATCTGGAAGAAATCCTGTTCCGTTCGGGATTGTAGGTGGGCGAGGCCAGGTGCCCGGCAGAGGGAGTTGGGCACAAAGGATGGGCTGTTTCCAGGGGTAAGTAAAGTCAGCTGCCCAGGTGCCTGATGTCAGTTTGTAGGAGGCCTTTGGCCCCCCAAGTGAAGCCACGTTTCCAGCTTGTGGCAGCTTGCATCTGGAAGAACTCTGGTTCCGTTCGGGATTGTTGGTGGCCGAGGCCATCTGCCCGGCAGAGGGAGTTGGGCACAAAGGATGTCTTGTTTCCAGGGGCAAGTAAAGTCATCTGCCCAGGTGCCTGATGTCAGTTTTTAGGAGGCCTTTGGCCCTCCATGGAAGCCAGGCTTCCTGCTTGTGCAGCTTGCATCTGGAAGAAATCGTGTTCCGTTCGGGATTGTAGGGGTCGGAGCTGGGGTGCCCGGATGAGGGAGTTGGACACAAAGGATGGGCTGTTTCCAGGGGTAAGTAAAGTCAGCTGCCCAGGTTCCTGATGTCAGTTTGCAGGTGGCTATTGGTCCTCCATGGAAAGCCAGGCTTCCAGCTTGTGGCAGCTTGCATCGGGAAGTAATACTGATCTGTTCGGGATTGCAGGTGGCCGAGGCCTGGTGCCCGGCAGAGGGAGTTGGGCACAAAGGATGGCCTGTTTCCAGGGGTAAGTAAAGTCAGCTGCCCAGGTGCCTGATGTCAGTTTGTAGGAGGCCTTTGGCCCTCCAAGGGAAGCTTGTCTTCCAGTTTGTGGCAGCTTGCATCTGGAAGCAATCATGTTTTGTTCGGGATTGTAGGTGGGCGAGACCTGGTGCCCGGCAGAGGGAGTTGGGCACAAATGATGGGCTGTTTCCAGGGGTAAGTAAATTCAGCTGCCCAGGTGCCTGATGCCAGTTTGTAGGAGGCCTTTGGTCCTCCATGGGAAACCAGTCTTCCAGCTTGTGGCTGCTTGCATCTGAAAGAAATCCTGTTCCGTTCGGGATTGTAGGTGGCCGAGGCCAGGTGCCCGGCAGAGGGAGTTGGGCACAAATGATGGGCTGTTTCCAGGGGTAAGTAAAGTCAGCTGCCCAGGTGCCTGATGTCAGTTTGTAGGAGGCCTTTGGCCCTCCAAGGGAAGCTTGTCTTCCAGTTTGTGGCAGCTTGCATCTGGAAGAAATCCTGTTCCGTTCGGGATTGTAGGTGGGCGAGGCCTGGTGCCCGGCAGAGGGAGTTGGGCACAAAGGATGGCCTGTTTCCAGGGGTAAGTAAAGTCAGCTGCCCAGGTGCCTGATGTCAGTTTGTAGGAGGCCTTTGGCCCTCCAAGAGAAGTATGTCTTCCAGTTTGTGGCAGCTTGCATCTGGAAGAAATCCTGTTCCGTTCAGGATTGTAGGTGGGCGAGGCCTGGTGCTTGGCAGAGGGAGTTGGGCACAAAGGATGGGCTGTTTCCAGGGGTAAGTTAAGTCAGCTGCCCAAATGTCTGATGTCAGTTTATAGGAGGCCTTGGCCCTCCAAGGGAAGGTAGTCTTCCTGTTAAAGGCAGCTTGCATCTGGAAGAAATCCTGTTCCGTTCGGGATTGTAGGTGGCCGAGGCCAGGTGCCCGGCAGAGGGAGTTGGGCACAAAGGATGGGCTGTTTCCAGGGGTAAGTAAAGTCAGCTGCCCAGGTGCCTGATGTCAGTTTGTAGGAGGCCTTTGGCCCTCCATGGGAAGCCAGGTTTACTGCTTGTGGCAGCTTGCATCTGGAAGAAATCCTGTTCCGTTCGGGATTGTAGGTGGCCGAGGCCAGGTGCCCGGCAGAGGGAGTTGGGCACATATGATGGCTGGTTTCCAGGGGTAAGTAAGGTCAGCTGCCCAGGTGCCTGATGTCAGTTTGTAGGAGGCCTTTGGCCCTCCAAGGGATGACAGGCTTCCAGTTTGTGGCAGCTTGCATCTGGAAGAAATCCTGTTCCGTTCAGGATTGTAGGTGGCCGAGGCCTGGAGCCCGGCAGAGGGAGTTGGGCACAAAGGATGGGCTGTTTCAGGGGTAAGTAAAGTCAGCTGCCCAGGTGCCTGATGTCAGTTTGTAGGAGGCCTTTGGCCCTCCAAGGGAAGCTTGTCTTCCAGTTTGTGGCAGCTTGCATCTGGAAGAAATCCTGTTCCGTTCGGGATTGTAGGTGGGCGAGGCCTGGTGCCCGGCAGAGGGAGTTGGGCACAAAGGATGGCCTGTTTCCAGGGGTAAGTAAAGTCAGCTGCCCAGGTGCCTGATGTCAGTTTGTAGGAGGCATTTGGCCCTCCAAGGGAAGCTTGTCTTCCAGTTTGTGGCAGCTTGCATCTGGAAGCAATCCTGTTCCGTTCGGGATTGTAGGTGGGCGAGACCTGGTGCCCGGCAGAAGGAGTTGGGCACAAAGGATGGGCTGTTTCCAGGGGTAAGTAAAGTCAGCTGCCCAGGTGCCTGATGTCAGTTTGTAGGAGGCCTTTGGCCCTCCAAGGGAAGCTTGTCTTCCAGTTTGTGGCAGCATGCATCTGGAAGAAATGCTGTTTCGTTCGGGATTGTAGGTGGCCGAGGCCAGGTGCCCGGCAGAGGGAGTTGGGCACAAAGGATGTCCTGTTTAGAGGGGTAAGTAAAGTCAGCTGCCCAGGTGCCTGATGTCAGTTTTTAGGGAGGCCTTTGGCCCTCCTTGGGAAGCCAGGCTTCCTGGTTGTGGCAGCTTGCATCTGGAAGAAATCCTGTTCCGTTCAGGATTGTAGGTGGCCGAGGCCTGGTGCCCGGCAGAGGGAGTTGGGGCACAAAGGATGGGCTGTTTCCAGGGGTAAGTAAAGTCAGCTGCTCAGGTGCCTGATGTCAGTTTGTAGGAGGCCTTTGGCCCTCCAAGGGAAGCTTGTCTTCCAGTTTGTGGCAGCTTGCATCTGGAAGAAATCCTGTTCCGTTCGGGATTGTAGGTGGGCGAGGCCTGGTGCCCGGCAGAGGGAGTTGGGCACAAAGGATGGGCTGTTTCCAGGGGTAAGTAAAGTCCGCTGCCCAGGTGCCTGATGTCAGTTTGTAGGAGGCCTTTGGTCCTCCATGGGAAACCAGTCTTCCAGCTTGTGGCAGCTTGCATCTGGAAGAAATGCTGTTTCGTTCGGGATTTTAGGTGGGCGAGACCTGGTGCCTGGCAGAGGGAGTTGGGCACAAAGGATGGGCTGTTTCCAGGGGTAAGTAAAGTCAGCTGCCCAGGTGCCTGATGTCAGTTTGTAGGAGGCCTTTGGCCCTCCAAGGGAAGCTTGTCTTCCAGCTTGTGGCAGCTTGCATCGGGAAGAAATCCTGTTCCGTTCGGGATTGTAGGTGGGCGAGGCCAGGTGCCCGGCAGAGGGAGTTGGGCACAAAGGATGGGCTGTTTCCAGGGGTAAGTAAAGTCAGATGCCCAGGTGCCTGATGTCAGTTTGTAGGAGGCCTTTGGCCCCCCAAGTGAAGCCACGTTTCCAGCTTGTGGCAGCTTGCATCTGGAAGAACTCTGGTTCCGTTCGGGATTGTAGGTGGCCAAGGCCGTCTGCCCGGCAGAGGGAGTTGGGCACAAAGGATGTCTTGTTTCCAGGGGTAAGTAAAGTCATCTGCCCAGGTGCCTGATGTCAGTTTGTAGGAGGCCTTTGGCCCTCCATGGGAAGCCAGGCTTCCTGCTTGTGGCAGCTTGCATCAGGAGGAAATCGTGTTCCGTTCGGGATTGTAGGGGGCCGGAGCTGGGTGCCCGGATGAGGGAGTTGGACACAAAGGATGGGCTGTTTCCAGGGGTAAGTAAAGTCAGCTGCCCAGGTGCCTGATGTCATTTTGCAGGTGGCTATTGGTCCTCCATGGAAAGCCAGGCTTCCAGCTTGTGGCAGCTTGCATCGGGAAGTAATACTGATCTGTTCGGGATTGCAGGTGGCCGAGGCCTGGTGCCCGGCAGAGGGAGTTGGGCACAAAGGATGGCCTGTTTCCAGGGGTAAGTAAAGTCAGCTGCCCAGGTGCCTGATGCCAGTTTGTAGGAGGCCTTTGGCCCTCCAAGGGAAGCTTGTCTTCCAGTTTGTGGCAGCTTGCATCTGGAAGCAATCCTGTTCCGTTCGGGATTGTAGGTGGGCGAGACCTGGTGCCCGGCAGAGGGAGTTGGGCACAAAGGATGGGCTGTTTCCAGGGGTAAGTAAAGTCAGCTGCCCAGGTGCCTGATGCCAGTTTGTAGGAGGCCTTTGGTCCTCCATGGGAAACCAGTCTTCCAGCTTGTGGCAGCTTGCATCTGAAAGAAATCCTGTTCCGTTCAGGATTGTAGGTGGCCGAGGCCAGGTGCCCGGCAGAGGGAGTTGGGCCCAAAGGATGGCTTGTTTCCAGGGGTAAGTAAAGTCAGCTGCCCAGGTGCCTAATGTCAGTTTGTAGGAGGCCTTTGGCCCCCCAAGGGAAGCTTGTCTTCCAGTTTGTGGCAGCATTCATCTGGAAGAAATGCTGTTTCGTTCGGGATTGTGGGTGGCCGAGGCCAGGTGCCCGGCTGAGGGAGTTGGGCACAAAGGATGTCCTGTTTAGAGGGGTAAGTAAAGTCAGCTGCCCAGGTGCCTGATGTCAGTTTGTAGGAGGCCTTTGGCCCTCCTTGGGAAGCCAGGCTTCCTGCTTGTGGCAGCTTGCATCTGGAAGAAATCCTGTTCCGTTCAGGATTGTAGGTGGCCGAGGCCTGGTGCCCGGCAGAGGGAGTTGGGCACAAAGGATGTACTGTTTCCAGGGGTAAGTAAAGTCAGCTGCCCAGGTGCCTGATGTCAGTTTGTAGGAGGCCTTTGGCCCTCCATGGGAAGCCAGGCTTCCTGCTTGTGGCCGCTTGCATCTGGAAGAAATCCTGTTCCGTTCAGGATTGTAGGTGGCCGAGGCCTGGTGCCCCGCAGAGGGAGTTGGGCACAAAGGATGGGCTGTTTCCAGGGGTAAGTAAAGTCAGCTGCCCAGGTGCCTGATGTCAGTTTGTAGGAGGCCTTTGGCCCTCCAAGGGAAGCTTGTCTTCCAGTTTGTGGCAGCTTGCATCTGGAAGCAATCCTGTTCCGTTCGGGATTGTAGGTGGGCGAGGCCTGGTGCCCGGCAGAGGGAGTTGGGCACAAAGGATGGGCTGTTTCCAGGGGTAAGTAAAGTCAGCTGCCCAGGTGCCTGATGTCAGTTTGTAGGAGGCCTTTGGCCCCCCCAAGAGAAGCTTGTCTTCCAGTTTGTGGCAGCTTGCATCTGGAAGAAATCCTGTTCCGTTCGGGATTGTAGGTGGGCGAGGCCTGGTGCTTGGCAGAGGGAGTTGGGCACAAAGGATGGGCTGTTTCCAGGGGTAAGTTAAGTCAGCTGCCCAAATGTCTGATGTCAGTTTATAGGAGGCCTTTGGCCCTCCGAGGGAAGCTAGTCTTCCTGTTAAAGGCAGCTTGCATCTGGAAGAAATCCTGTTCCGTTCGGGATTGTAGGTGGGCGAGGCCTGGTGCTTGGCAGAGGGAGTTGGGCACAAAGGATGGGCTGTTTCCAGGGGTAAGTTAAGTCCCCGGCCCAAATGTCTGATGTCAGTTTATAGGAGGCCTTTGGCCCTCCAAGGGAAGCTAGTCTTCCTGTTAAAGGCAGCTTGCATCTGGATGAAATCGTGTTCCGTTCGGAATTGTAGGTGGCCGAGGCCAGGTGCCCGGCAGAGGGAGTTGGGCACAAAGGATGGGCTGTTTCCAGGGGTAAGTAAAGTCAGCTGCCCAGGTGCCTGATGTCAGTTTGTAGGAGGCCTTTGGCCCTCCATGTGAAGCCAGGTTTACTGCTTGTGGCAGCTTGCATCTGGAAGAAATCCTGTTCCGTTCGGGATTGTAGGTGGCCGAGGCCAGGTGCCCGGCAGAGGGAGTTGGGCACATATGATGGCTGGTTTCCAGGGGTAAGTAAGGTCAGCTGCCCAGGTGCCTGATGTCAGTTTGTAGGAGGCCTTTGGCCCTCCAAGGGATGACAGGCTTCCAGTTTGTGGCAGCTTGCATCTGGAAGAAATCCTGTTCCGTTCAGGATTGTAGGTGGCCGAGGCCTGGAGCCCGGCAGAGGGAGTTGGGCACAAAGGATGGACTGTTTCCAGGGGTAAGTAAAGTCAGCAGCCCAGGTGCCTGATGTCAGTTTGTAGGAGGCCTTTGGCCCTCCAAGGGAAGCTAGTCTTCCAGCTTGTGGCAGCTTGCATCTGGAAGAAATCCTGTTCCGTTCGGGATTGTAGGTGGGCGAGGCCAGGTGCCCGGCAGAGGGAGTTGGGCACAAAGGATGGGCTGTTTCCAGGGGTAAGTAAAGTCAGCTGCCCAGGTGCCTGATGTCAGTTTGTAGGAGGCCTTTGGCCCCCCAAGTGAAGCCACGTTTCCAGCTTGTGGCAGCTTGCATCATGAAGAACTCCGGTTCCGTTCGGGATTGTAGGTGGCCGAGGCCATCTGCCCGGCAGAGGGAGTTGGGCACAAAGGATGGGCTGTTTCCAGGGGTAAGTAAAGTCAGCTGCCCAGGTGCCTGATGTCAGTTTGTAGGAGGCCTTTGGCCCCCCAAGAGAAGCTTGTCTTCCAGTTTGTGGCAGCTTGCATCTGGAAGAAATCCTGTTCCGTTCGGGATTGTAGGTGGGCGAGGCCTGGTGCTTGGCAGAGGGAGTTGGGCACAAAGGATGGGCTGTTTCCAGGGGTAAGTTAAGTCAGCTGCCCAAATGTCTGATGTCAGTTTATAGGGGGCCTTTGGCCCTCCGAGGGAAGCTTGTCTTCCTGTTAAAGGCAGCTTGCATCTGGAAGAAATCCTGTTCCGTTCGGGATTGTAGGTGGGCGAGGCCTGGTGCTTGGCAGAGGGAGTTGGGCACAAAGGATGGGCTGTTTCCAGGGGTAAGTTAAGTCCCCTGCCCAAATGTCTGATGTCAGTTTATAGGAGGCCTTTGGCCCTCCAAGGGAAGCTAGTCTTCCTGTTAAAGGCAGCTTGCATCTGGAAGAAATCCTGTTCCGTTCGGGATTGTAGGTGGCCGAGGCCAGGTGCCCGGCAGAGGGAGTTGGGCACAAAGGATGGGCTGTTTCCAGGGGTAAGTAAAGTCAGCTGCCCAGGTGCCTGATGTCAGTTTGTAGGAGGCCTTTGGCCCTCCATGGGAAGCCAGGTTTACTGCTTGTGGCAGCTTGCATCTGGAAGAAATCCTGTTCCGTTCGGGATTGTAGGTGGCCGAGGCCAGGTGCCCGGCAGAGGGAGTTGGGCACATATGATGGCTGGTTTCCAGGGGTAAGTAAGGTCAGCTGCCCAGGTGCCTGATGTCAGTTTGTAGGAGGCCTTTGGCCCTCCAAGGGAAGCTTGTCTTCCAGTTTGTGGCAGCTTGCATCTGGAAGAAATCCTGTTCCGTTCAGGATTGTAGGTGGCCGAGGCCTGGAGCCCGGCAGAGGGAGTTGGGCACAAAGGATGGACTGTTTCCAGGGGTAAGTAAATTCAGCTGCCCAGGTGCCTGATGCCAGTATGTAGGAGGCCTTTGGTCCTCCATGGGAAACCAGTCTTCCAGCTTGTGGCAGCTTGCATCTGGAAGAAATCCTGTTCCGTTCGGGATTGTAGGTGGCCGAGGCCAGGTGCCCGGCAGAGGGAGTTGGGCACAAAGGATGGCCTGTTTCCAGGGGTAAGTAAAGTCAGCAGCCCAGGTGCCTGATGTCAGTTTGTAGGAGGCCTTTGTCCCTCCAAGGGAAGCTAGTCTTCCAGCTTGTGGCAGCTTGCATCTGGAAGAAATCCTGTTCCGTTCGAGATTGTAGGTGGGCGAGGCCAGGTGCCCGGCAGAGGGAGTTGGGCACAAAGGATGGCCTGTTTCCAGGGGTAAGTAAAGTCAGCTGCCCAGGTGCCTGATGTCAGTTTGTAGGAGGCCTTTGGCCCCCCAAGTGAAGCCACGTTTCCAGCTTGTGGCAGCTTGCATCTGGAAGAACTCCGGTTCCGTTCGGGATTGTAGGTGGCCAAGGCCATCTGCCCGGCAGAGGGAGTTGGGCCCAAAGGATGTCTTGTTTCCAGGGGTAAGTAAAGTCATCTGCCCAGGTGCCTGATTTCAGTTTTTAGGAGGCCTTTGGCCCTCCTTGGGAAGTCAGGCTTCCTGCTTGTGGCAGCTTGCATCTGGAAGAAATCCTGTTCCGTTCAGGATTGTAGGTGGCCGAGGCCTGGTGCCCGGCAGAGAGAGTTGGGCACAAAGGATGGGCTGTTTCCAGGGGTAAGTAAAGTCAGCTGCCCAGGTGCCTGATGTCAGTTTGTAGGAGGCCTTTGGCCCTCCATGGGAAGCCAGGCTTACTGCTTGTGGCAGCTTGCATCTGGAAGAAATCCTGTTCCGTTCAGGATTGTAGGTGGCCGAGGCCTGGTGCCCGGCAGAGGGAGTTGGGCACAAAGGATGGGCTGTTTCCAGGGGTAAGTAAAGTCAGCTGCCCAGGTGCCTGATGTCAGTTTGTAGGAGGCCTTTGGCCCCCCAAGAGAAGCTTGTCTTCCAGTTTGTGGCAGCTTGCATCTGGAAGAAATCCTGTTCCGTTCGGGATTGTAGGTGGGCGAGGCCTGGTGCTTGGCAGAGGGAGTTGGGCACAAAGGATGGGCTGTTTCCAGGGGTAAGTTAAGTCAGCTGCCCAAATGTCTGATGTCAGTTTATAGAAGGCCTTTGGCCCTCCAAGGGAAGCTAGTCTTCCTGTTAAAGGCAGCTTGCATCTGGAAGAAATCCTGTTCCGTTCGGGATTGTAGGTGGGAGAGGCCTGGTGCTTGGCAGAGGGAGTTGGGCACAAATGATGGGCTGTTTCCAGGGGTAAGTTAAGTCCCCTGCCCAAATGTCTGATGTCAGTTTATAGGAGGCCTTTGGCCCTCCAAGGGAAGCTAGTCTTCCTGTTAAAGGCAGCTTGCATCTGGAAGAAATCCTGTTCCGTTCGGGATTGTAGGTGGCCGAGGCCAGGTGCCCCGCAGAGGGAGTTGGGCACAAAGGATGGGCTGTTTCCAGGGGTAAGTAAAGTCAGCTGCCCAGGTGCCTGATGTCAGTTTGTAGGAGGCCTTTGGCCCTCCATGTGAAGCCAGGTTTACTGCTTGTGGCAGCTTGCATCTGGAAGAAATCCTGTTCCGTTCGGGATTGTAGGTGGCCGAGGCCAGGTGCCCGGCAGAGGGAGTTGGGCACATATGATGGCTGGTTTCCAGGGGTAAGTAAGGTCAGCTGCCCAGGTGCCTGATGTCAGTTTGTAGGAGGCCTTTGGCCCTCCAAGGGATGACAGGCTTCCAGTTTGTGGCAGCTTGCATCTGGAAGAAATGCTGTTCCGTTCAGGATTGTAGGTGGCCGAGGCCTGGAGCCCGGCAGAGGGAGTTGGGCACAAAGGATGGACTGTTTCCAGGGGTAAGTAAAGTCAGCAGCCCAGGTGACTGACGTCAGTTTGTAGGAGGCCTTTGGCCCTCCAAGGGAAGCTAGTCTTCCAGCTTGTGGCAGCTTGCATCTGGAAGAAATCCTGTTCCGTTCGGGATTGTAGGTGGGCGAGGCCAGGTGCCCGGCAGAGGGAGTTGGGCACAAAGGATGGGCTGTTTCCAGGGGTAAGTAAAGTCAGCTGCCCAGGTGCCTGATGTCAGTTTGTAGGAGGCCTTTGGCCCCCCATGTGAAGCCACGTTTCCAGCTTGTGGCAGCTTGCATCATGAAGAACTCCGGTTCCGTTCGGGATTGTAGGTGGCCGAGGCCATCTGCCCGGCAGAGGGAGTTGGGCACAAAGGATGGCCTGTTTCCAGGGGTAAGTAAAGTCAGCTGCCCAGGTGCCTGATGTCAGTTTGTAGGAGGCCTTTGGCCCTCCAAGGGAAGCTTGTCTTCCAGTTTGTGGCAGCTTGCATCTGGAAGCAATCCTGTTCCGTTCGGGATTGTAGGTGGGCGAGACCTGGTGCCCGGCAGAGGGAGTTGGGCACAAAGGATGGGCTGTTTCCAGGGGTAAGTAAAGTCAGCTGCCCAGGTGCCTGATGCCAGTATGTAGGAGGCCTTTGGTCCTCCATGGGAAACCAGTCTTCCAGCTTGTGGCAGCTTGCATCTGGAAGAAATCCTGTTCCGTTTGGGATTGTAGGTGGCCGAGGCCAGGTGCCCGGCAGAGGGAGTTGGGCACAAAGGATGGGCTGTTTCCAGGGGTAAGTAAAGTCAGCTGCCCAGGTGCCTGATGTCAGTTTGTAGGAGGCCTTTGGCCCTCCATGGAAAGCCAGGTTTACTGCTTGTGGCAGCTTGCATCTGGAAGAAATCCTGTTCCGTTCGGGATTGTAGGTGGCCGAGGCCAGGTGCCCGGCAGAGGGAGTTGGGCACATATGATGGCTGGTTTCCAGGGGTAAGTAAGGTCAGCTGCCCAGGTGCCTGATGTCAGTTTGTAGGAGGCCTTTGGCCCTCCAAGGGATGACAGGCTTCCAGTTTGTGGCAGCTTGCATCTGGAAGAAATCCTGTTCCGTTCAGGATTGTAGGTGGCCGAGGCCTGGAGCCCGGCAGAGGGAGTTGGGCACAAAGGATGGCCTGTTTCCAGGGGTAAGTAAAGTCAGCAGCCCAGGTGCCTGATGTCAGTTTCTAGGAGGCCTTTGGCCCTCCAAGGGAAGCTAGTCTTCCAGCTTGTGGCAGCTTGCATCTGGAAGAAATCCTGTTCCGTTCGGGATTGTAGGTGGGCGAGGCCAGGTGCCCGGCAGAGGGAGTTGGGCACAAAGGATGGGCTGTTTCCAGGGGTAAGTAAAGTCAGCTGCCCAGGTGCCTGATGTCAGTTTGTAGGAGGCCTTTGGCCCCCCAAGTGAAGCCACGTTTCCAGCTTGTGGCAGCTTGCATCTGGAAGAACTCCGGTTCCGTTCGGGATTGTAGGTGGCCGAGGCCATCTGCCCGGCAGAGGGAGTTGGGCACAAAGGATGTCTTGTTTCCAGGGGTAAGTAAAGTCATCTGCCCAGGTGCCTGATGTCAGTTTTTGAAAAGGCCTTTGGCCCTCCATGGGAAGCCAGGCTTCCTGCTTGTGTCAGCTTGCATCTGGAAGAAATCGTGTTCCGTTCGGGATTGTAGGGGGCCGGAGCTGGGTGCCCGGATGAGGGAGTTGGACACAAAGGATGGGCTGTTTCCAGGGGTAAGTAAAGTCAGCTGCCCAGGTGCCTGATGTCAGTTTGCAGGTGGCTATTGTTCCTCCATGGAAAGCCAGGCTTCCAGCTTGTGGCAGCTTGCATCGGGAAGTAATACTGATCTGTTCGGGGATTGCAGGTGGCCGAGGCCTGGTGCCCGGCAGAGGGAGTTGGGCACAAAGGATGGCCTGTTTCCAGGGAAGGAAAAGTAAAGTCAGCTGCCCAGGTGCCTGATGTCAGTTTGTAGGAGGCCTTTGGCCCTCCAAGGGGAAGCTTGTCTTCCAGTTTGTGGCAGCTTGCATCTGGAAGCAATCCTGTTCCGTTCAGGATTGTAGGTGGGCGAGACCTGGTGCCCGGCAGAGGGGAGTTGGGCACAAAGGATGGGCTGTTTCCAGGGGTAAGTAAAGTCAGCTGCCCAGGTGCCTGATGTCAGTTTGTAGGAGGCCTTTGGCCATCCAAGGGAAGCTTGTCTTCCAGTTTGTGGCAGCTTGCATCTGGAAGAAATCCTGTTCCGTTCGGGATTGTAGGTGGGCGAGGCCAGGTGCCCGGCAGAGGGAGTTGGGCACAAAGGATGGCCTGTTTCCAGGGGTAAGTAAAGTCAGCTGCCCAGGTGCCTGATGTCAGTTTGTAGGAGGCCTTTGGCCCTCCATGGGAAGCCAGGCTTCCTGCTTGTGGCAGCTTGCATCTGGAAGAAATCCTGTTCCGTTCAGGATTGTAGGTGGGCCGAGGCCTGGTGCCCGGCAGAGGGAGTTGGGCACAAAGGATGGGCTGTTTCCAGGGGTAAGTAAAGTCAGCTGCCCAGGTGCCTGATGTCAGTTTGTAGGAGGCCTTTGGCCCTCCAAGGTAAGCTTGTCTTCCAGTTTCTGGCAGCTTGCATCTGGAAGAAATCCTGTTCCGTTCGGGATTGTAGGTGGGCGAGGCCTGGTGCCCGGCAGAGGGAGTTGGGCACAAAGGATGGGCTGTTTCCAGGGGTAAGTAAAGTCAGCTGCCCAGGTGCCTGATGTCAGTTTGTAGGAGGCCTTTGGCCCTCCAAGAGAAGCTTGTCTTCCAGTTTGTGGCAGCTTGCATCTGGAAGAAATCCTGTTCCGTTCGGGATTGTAGGTGGGCGAGGCCTGGTGCTTGGCAGAGGGAGTTGGGCACAAAGGATGGGCTGTTTCCAGGGGTAAGTTAAGTCAGCTGCCCAAATGTCTGATGTCAGTTTATAGGAGGCCTTTGGCCCTCCAAGGGAAGCTAGTCTTCCTGTTAAAGGCAGCTTGCATCTGGAAGAAATCCTGTTCCGTTCGGGATTGTAGGTGGCCGAGGCCAGGTGCCCGGCAGAGGGAGTTGGGCACAAAGGATGGGCTGTTTCCAGGGGTAAGTAAAGTCAGCTGCCCAGGTGCTTGATGTCAGTTTGTAGGAGGCCTTTGGCCCTCCATGGGAAGCCACGTTTACTGCTTGTGGCAGCTTGCATCTGGAAGAAATCCTGTTCCGTTCGGGATTGTAGGTGGGCGAGGCCAGGTGCCCGGCAGAGGGAGTTGGGCACAAAGGATGGGCTGTTTCCAGGGGTAAGTAAAGTCAGCTGCCCAGGTGCCTGATGTCAGTTTGTAGGAGGCCTTTGGCCCCCCAAGTGAAGCCACGTTTCCAGCTTGTGGCAGCTTGCATCTTGAAGAACTCCGGTTCCGTTCGGGATTGTAGGTGGCCGAGGCCATCTGCCCGGCAGAGGGAGTTGGGCACAAAGGATGGCCTGTTTCCAGGGGTAAGTAAAGTCAGCTGCCCAGGTGCCTGATGTCAGTTTGTAGGAGGCCTTTGGCCCTCCAAGGGAAGCTTGTCTTCCAGTTTGTGGCAGCTTGCATCTGGAAGCAATCCTGTTCCGTTCGGGATTGTAGGTGGGCGAGACCTGGTGCCCGGCAGAGGGAGTTGGGCACAAAGGATGGGCTGTTTCCAGGGGTAAGTAAAGTCAGCTGCCCAGGTGCCTGATGCCAGTATGTAGGAGGCCTTTGGTCCTCCATGGGAAACCAGTCTTCCAGCTTGTGGCAGCTTGCATCTGGAAGAAATCCTGTTCCGTTTGGGATTGTAGGTGGCCGAGGCCAGGTGCCCGGCAGAGGGAGTTGGGCACAAAGGATGGGCTGTTTCCAGGGGTAAGTAAAGTCAGCTGCCCAGGTGCCTGATGTCAGTTTGTAGGAGGCCTTTGGCCCTCCATGGAAAGCCAGGTTTACTGCTTGTGGCAGCTTGCATCTGGAAGAAATCCTGTTCCGTTCGGGATTGTAGGTGGCCGAGGCCAGGTGCCCGGCAGAGGGAGTTGGGCACATATGATGGCTGGTTTCCAGGGGTAAGTAAGGTCAGCTGCCCAGGTGCCTGATGTCAGTTTGTAGGAGGCCTTTGGCCCTCCAAGGGATGACAGGCTTCCAGTTTGTGGCAGCTTGCATCTGGAAGAAATCCTGTTCCGTTCAGGATTGTAGGTGGCCGAGGCCTGGAGCCCGGCAGAGGGAGTTGGGCACAAAGGATGGCCTGTTTCCAGGGGTAAGTAAAGTCAGCAGCCCAGGTGCCTGATGTCAGTTTCTAGGAGGCCTTTGGCCCTCCAAGGAAGCTAGTCTTCCAGCTTGTGGCAGCTTGCATCTGGAAGAAATCCTGTTCCGTTCGGGATTGTAGGTGGGCGAGGCCAGGTGCCCGGCAGAGGGAGTTGGGCACAAAGGATGGGCTGTTTCCAGGGGTAAGTAAAGTCAGCTGCCCAGGTGCCTGATGTCAGTTTGTAGGAGGCCTTTGGCCCCCCAAGTGAAGCCACGTTTGCAGCTTGTGGCAGCTTGCATCTGGAAGAACTCCGGTTCCGTTCGGGATTGTAGGTGGCCGAGGCCATCTGCCCGGCAGAGGGAGTTGGGCACAAAGGATGTCTTGTTTCCAGGGGTAAGTAAAGTCATCTGCCCAGGTGCCTGATGTCAGTTTTTAAAAGGCCTTTGGCCCTCCATGGGAAGCCAGGCTTCCTGCTTGTGTCAGCTTGCATCTGGAAGAAATCGTGTTCCGTTCGGGATTGTAGGGGGCCGGGGCTGGGTGCCCGGATGAGGGAGTTGGACACAAAGGATGGGCTGTTTCCAGGGGTAAGTAAAGTCAGCTGCCCAGGTGCCTGATGTCAGTTTGCAGGTGGCTATTGGTCCTCCATGGAAAGCCAGGCTTCCAGCTTGTGGCAGCTTGCATCGGGAAGTAATACTGATCTGTTCGGGATTGCAGGTGGCCGAGGCCTGGTGCCCGGCAGAGGGAGTTGGGCACAAAGGATGGCCTGTTTCCAGGGAAAAGTAAAGTCAGCTGCCCAGGTGCCTGATGTCAGTTTGTAGGAGGCCTTTGGCCCTCCAAGGGAAGCTTGTCTACCAGTTTGTGGCAGCTTGCATCTGGAAGCAATCCTGTTCCGTTCGGGATTGTAGGTGGGCGAGACCTGGTGCCCGGCAGAGGGAGTTGGGCACAAAGGATGGGCTGTTTCCAGGGGTAAGTAAAGTCAGCTGCCCAGGTGCCTGATGTCAGTTTGTAGGAGGCCTTTGGCCCTCTAAGGGAAGCTTGTCTTCCAGTTTGTGGCAGCTTGCATCTGGAAGAAATCCTGTTCCGTTCGGGATTGTAGGTGGGCGAGGCCAGGTGCCCGGCAGAGGGAGTTGGGCACAAAGGATGGCCTGTTTCCAGGGGTAAGTAAAGTCAGCTGCCCAGGTGCCTGATGTCAGTTTGTAGGAGGCCTTTGGCCCTCCATGGGAAGCCAGGCTTCCTGCTTGTGGCAGCTTGCATCTGGAAGAAATCCTGTTCCGTTCAGGATTGTAGGTGGCCGAGGCCTGGTGCCCGGCAGAGGGAGTTGGGCACAAAGGATGGGCTGTTTCCAGGGGTAAGTAAAGTCAGCTGCCCAGGTGCCTGATGTCAGTTTGTAGGAGGCCTTTGGCCCTCCAAGGGAAGCTTGTCTTCCAGTTTCTGGCAGCTTGCATCTGGAAGAAATCCTGTTCCGTTCGGGATTGTAGGTGGGCGAGGCCTGGTGCCCGGCAGAGGGAGTTGGGCACAAAGGATGGGCTGTTTCCAGGGGTAAGTAAAGTCAGCTGCCCAGGTGCCTGATGTCAGTTTGTAGGAGGCCTTTGGCCCTCCAAGAGAAGCTTGTCTTCCAGTTTGTGGCAGCTTGCATCTGGAAGAAATCCTGTTCCGTTCGGGATTGTAGGTGGGCGAGGCCTGGTGCTTGGCAGAGGGAGTTGGGCACAAAGGATGGGCTGTTTCCAGGGGTAAGTTAAGTCAGCTGCCCAAATGTCTGATGTCAGTTTATAGGAGGCCTTTGGCCCTCCAAGGGAAGCTAGTCTTCCTGTTAAAGGCAGCTTGCATCTGGAAGAAATCCTGTTCCGTTCGGGATTGTAGGTGGCCGAGGCCAGGTGCCCGGCAGAGGGAGTTGGGCACAAAGGATGGGCTGTTTCCAGGGGTAAGTAAAGTCAGCTGCCCAGGTGCTTGATGTCAGTTTGTAGGAGGCCTTTGGCCCTCCATGGGAAGCCAGGTTTACTGCTTGTGGCAGCTTGCATCTGGAAGAAATCCTGTTCCGTTCGGGATTGTAGGTGGCCGAGGCCAGGTGCCCGGCAGAGGGAGTTGGGCACATATGATGGCTGGTTTCCAGGGGTAAGTAAGGTCAGCTGCCCAGGTGCCTGATGTCAGTTTGTAGGAGGCCTTTGGCCCTCCTAGGGATGACAGGCTTCCAGTTTGTGGCAGCTTGCATCTGGAAGAAATCCTGTTCCGTTCAGGATTGTAGGTGGCCGAGGCCTGGAGTCCGGCAGAGGGAGTTGGGCACAAAGGATGGCCTGTTTCCAGGGGTAAGTAAAGTCAGCTGCCCAGGTGCCTGATGTCAGTTTGTTGGAGGCCTTTGGCCCTCCAAGGGAAGCTAGTCTTCCAGCTTGTGGCAGCTTGCATCTGGAAGAAATCCTGTTCCGTTCGGGATTGTAGGTGGGCGAGGCCAGGTGCCCGGCAGAGGGAGTTGGGCACAAAGGATGGGCTGTTTCCAGGGGTAAGTAAAGTCAGCTGCCCAGGTGCCTGATGTCAGTTTGTAGGAGGCCTTTGGCCCCCCAAGTGAAGCCACGTTTCCAGCTTGTGGCAGCTTGCATCTGGAAGAACTCCGGTTCCGTTCGGGATTGTAGGTGGCCGAGGCCATCTGCCCGGCAGAGGGAGTTGGGCACAAAGGATGGGCTATTTCCAGGGGTAAGTAAAGTCAGCTGCCCAGGTGCCTGATGTCAGTTTGTAGGAGGCCTTTGGCCCTCCAAGGGAAGCCAGTCTTCCAGTTTGTGGCAGCTTGCATCTGGAAGCAATCCTGTTCCGTTCGGGATTGTAGGTGGGCGAGACCTGGTGCCCGGCAGAGGGAGTTTGGCACAAAGGATGGCCTGTTTCCAGGGGTAAGTAAAGTCAGCTGCCCAGGTGCCTGATGCCAGTATGTAGGAGGCCTTTGGTCCTCCATGGGAAACCAGTCTTCCAGCTTGTGGCAGCTTGCATCTGGAAGAAATCCTGTTCCGTTCGGGATTGTAGGTGGCCGAGGCCTGGTGCCCGGCAGAGGGAGTTGGGCACAAAGGATGGGCTGTTTCCAGGGGTAAGTAAAGTCAGCTCCCCAGGTGCCTGATGTCAGTTTGTAGGAGGCCTTTGGCCCTCCATGGGAAGCCAGGTTTACTGCTTGTGGCAGCTTGCATCTGGAAGAAATCCTGTTCCGTTCGGGATTGTAGGTGGCCGAGGCCAGGTGCCCGGCAGAGGGAGTTGGGCACATATGATGGCTGGTATCCAGGGGTAAGTAAGGTCAGCTGCCCAGGTGCCTGATGTCAGTTTGTAGGAGGCCTTTGGCCCTCCAAGGGATGACAGGCTTCCTGCTTGTGGCAGCTTGCATCTGGAAGAAATCCTGTTCCGTTCAGGATTGTAGGTGGCCGAGGCCTGGTGCCCGGCAGAGGGAGTTGGGCACAAAGGATGGGCTGTTTCCAGGGGTAAGTAAAGTCAGCTGCCCAGGTGCCTGATGTCAGTTTGTAGGAGGCCTTTGGCCCTCCAAGGGAAGCTTGTCTTCCAGTTTGTGTCAGCTTGCATCTGGAAGAAATCCTGTTCCGTTCGGGATTGTAGGTGGGCGAGGCCTGGTGCCCGGCAGAGGGAGTTGGGCACAAAGGAAGGCCTGTTTCCAGGGGTAAGTAAAGTCAGCTGCCCAGGTGCCTGATGTCAGTTTGTAGGAGGCATTTGGCCCTCCAAGGGAAGCTTGTCTTCCAGTTTGTGGCAGCTTGCATCTGGAAGCAATCCTGTTCCGTTCGGGATTGTAGGTGGGCGAGACCTGGTGCCCGGCAGAGGGAGTTGGGCACAAAGGATGGGCTGTTTCCAGGGGTAAGTAAAGTCAGCTGCCCAGGTGCCTGATGCCAGTTTGTAGGAGGCCTTTGGTCCTCCATGGGAAACCAGTCTTCCAGTTTGTGGCAGCTTGCATCTGGAAGAAATCCTGTTCCGTTCGGGATTGTAGGTGGCCGAGGCCAGGTGCCCGGCAGAGGGAGTTGGGCACAAAGGATGGCTTGTTTCCAGGGGTAAGTAAAGTCAGCTGCCCAGGTGCCTGATGTTAGTTTGTAGGAGGCCTTTGGCCCTCCAAGGGAAGCTTGTCTTCCAGTTTGTGGCAGCATGCATCTGGAAGAAATGCTGTTTCGTTCGGGATTGCAGGTGGCCGAGGCCATGTGCCCGGCAGAGGGAGTTGGGCACAAAGGATGTCCTGTTTAGAGGGGTAAGTAAAGTCAGCTGCCCAGGTGCCTGATGTCAGTTTGTAGGAGGCCTTTGGCCCTCCTTGGGAAGCCAGGCTTCCTGGTTGTGGCAGCTTGCATCTGGAAGAAATCCTGTTCCGTTCAGGATTGTAGGTGGCCGAGGCCTGGTGCCCGGCAGAGGGAGTTGGGCACAAAGGATGGCCTGTTTCCAGGGGTAAGTAAAGTCAGCTGCCCAGGTGCCTGATGTCAGTTTGTAGGAGGCCTTTGGCCCTCCAAGGGAAGCTTGTCTTCCAGTTTTTGGCAGCTTGCATCTGGAAGAAATCCTGTTCCGTTCGGGATTGTAGGTGGGCGAGGCCTGGTGCCCGGCAGAGGGAGTTGGGCACAAAGGATGGGCTGTTTCCAGGGGTAAGTAAAGTCAGCTGCCCAGGTGCCTGATGTCAGTTTGTAGGAGGCCTTTGGCCCTCCATGGGAAGCCAGGCTTCCTGCTTGTGGCAGCTTGCATCTGGAAGAAATCCTGTTCCGTTCAGGATTGTAGGTGGCCGAGGCCTGGTGCCCGGCAGAGGGAGTTGGGCACAAAGGATGGGCTGTTTCCAGGGGTAAGTAAAGTCAGCTGCCCAGGTGCCTGATGTCAGTTTGTAGGAGGCCTTTGGCCCTCCAAGGGAAGCTTGTCTTCCAGTTTGTGGCAGCTTGCATCTGGAAGAAATCCTGTTCCGTTCGGGATTGTAGGTGGGCGAGGCCTGGTGCTTGGCAGAGGGAGTTGGGCACAAAGGATGGGCTGTTTCCAGGGGTAAGTAAAGTCAGCTGCCCAAATGTCTGATGTCAGTTTATAGGAGGCCTTTGGCCCTCCAAGGGAAGCTAGTCTTCCTGTTAAAGGCAGCTTGCATCTGGAAGAAATCCTGTTCCGTTCGGGATTGTAGGTGGCCGAGGCCAGGTGCCCGGCAGAGGGAGTTGGGCACAAAGGATGGGCTGTTTCCAAAGGTAAGTAAAGTCAGCTGCCCAGGTGCCTGATGTCAGTTTGTAGGAGGCCTTTGGCCCTCCATGGGAAGCCAGGTTTACTGCTTGTGGCAGCTTGCATCTGGTAGAAATCCTGTTCCGTTCGGGATTGTAGGTGGCCGAGGCCAGGTGCCCGGCAGAGGGAGTTGTGCACATATGATGGCTGGTTTCCAGGGGTAAGTAAGGTCAGCTGCCCAGGTGCCTGATGTCAGTTTGTAGGAGGCCTTTGGCCCTCCAAGGGATGACAGGCTTCCAGTTTGTGGCAGCTTGCATCTGGAAGAAATCCTGTTCCGTTCAGGATTGTAGGTGGCCGAGGCCTGGAGCCCAGCAGAGGGAGTTGGGCACAAAGGATGGACTGCTTCCAGGGGTAAGTAAAGTCAGCAGCCCAGGTGCCTGATGTCAGTTTGTAGGAGGCCTTTGGCCCTCCAAGGGAAGCTAGTCTTCCAGCTTGTGGCAGCTTGCATCTGGAAGAAATCCTGTTCCGTTCGGGATTGTAGGTGGGCGAGGCCTGGTGCCCAGCTGAGGGAGTTGGGCACAAAGGATGGGCTGTTTCCAGGGGTAAGTAAAGTCTGCTGCCCAGGTGCCTGATGTCAGTTTGTAGGAGGCCTTTGGCCCCCCAAGTGAAGCCACGTTTCCAGCTTGTGGCAGCTTGCATCTGGAAGAACTGCGGTTCCGTTCGGGATTGTAGGTGGCCGAGGCCATCTTCCCGGCAGAGGGAGTTGGGCACAAAGGATGGCCTGTTTCCAGGGGTAAGTAAAGTCAGCTGCTCAGGCGCCTGATGTCAGTTTGTAGGAGGCCTTTGGCCCTCCAAGGGAAGCTTGTCTTCCAATTTGTGGCAGCTTGCATCTGGAAGCAATCCTGTTCCGTTCGGGATTGTAGGTGGGCGAGACCTGGTGCCCGGCAGAGGGAGTTGGGCACAAAGGATGGGCTGTTTCCAGGGGTAAGTAAAGTCAGCTGCCCAGGTGCCTGATGCCAGTATGTAGGAGGCCTTTGGTCCTCCATGGGAAACCAGTCTTCCAGCTTGTGGCAGCTTGCATCTGGAAGAAATCCTGTTCCGTTCGGGATTGTAGGTGGCCGAGGCCAGGTGCCCGGCAGAGGGAGTTGGGCACAAAGGATGGGCTGTTTCCAGGGGTAAGTAAAGTCAGCTGCCCAGGTGCCTGATGTCAGTTTGTAGGAGGCCTTTGGCCCTCCATGGGAAGCCAGGTTTACTGCTTGTGGCAGCTTGCATCTGGAAGAAATCCTGTTCCGTTCGGGATTGTAGGTGGCCGAGGCCAGGTGCCCGGCAGAGGGAGTTGGGCACATATGATGGCTGGTATCCAGGGGTAAGTAAGGTCAGCTGCCCAGGTGCCTGATGTCAGTTTGTAGGAGGCCTTTGGCCCTCCAAGGGATGACAGGCTTCCTCCTTGTGGCAGCTTGCATCTGGAAGAAATCCTGTTCCGTTCAGGATTGTAGGTGGCCGAGGCCTGGTGCCCGGCAGAGGGAGTTGGGCACAAAGGATGGGCTGTTTCCAGGGGTAAGTAAAGTCAGCTGCCCAGGTGCCTGATGTCAGTTTGTAGGAGGCCTTTGGCCCTCCATGGGAAGCCAGGTTTACTGCTTGTGGCAGCTTGCATCTGGAAGAAATCCTGTTCCGTTCGGGATTGTAGGTGGCCGAGGCCAGGTGCCCGGCAGAGGGAGTTGGGCACATATGATGGCTGGTATCCAGGGGTAAGTAAGGTCAGCTGCCCAGGTGCCTGATGTCAGTTTGTAGGAGGCCTTTGGCCCTCCAAGGGATGACAGGCTTCCAGTTTGTGGCAGCTTGCATCTGGAAGAAATCCTGTTCCGTTCAGGATTGTAGGTGGGCGAGGCCAGGTGCCCCGCAGAGGGAGTTGGGCACAAAGGATGTCCTGTTTAGAGGGGTAAGTAAAGTCAGCTGCCCACGTGCCTGATGTCAGTTTGTAGGAGGCCTTTGGCCCTCCATGGGAAGCCAGGCTTCATGCTTGTGGCAGCTTGCATCTGGAAGAAATCCTGTTCCGTTCAGGATTGTAGGTGGCCGAGGCCTGGTGCCCGGCAGAGGGAGTTGGGCACAAAGGATGGCCTGTTTCCAGGGGTAAGTAAAGTCAGCTGCCCTGGTGCCTGATGTCAGTTTGTAGGAGGCCTTTGGCCCTCCAAGGGAAGCCTGTCTTCCAGTTTGTGGCAGCTTGCAGTTTGAAGAAATCCTGTTCCGTTCGGGATTGTAGGAGGGCGAGGCCTGGTGCCCGGCAGAGGGAGTTGGGCACAAAGGATGGGCTGTTTCCAGGGGTAAGTAAAGTCAGCTGCCCAGGTGCCTGATGTCAGTTTGTAGGAGGACTTTGGCCCTCCAAGGGAAGCTTGTCTTCCAGTTTGTGGCAGCTTGCATCTGGAAGAAATCCTGTTCCGTTCGGGATTGTAGGTGGGCGAGGCCTTGTGCTTGGCAGAGGGAGTTGGGCACAAATGATGGCCTGTTTCTTTAGGAAAGTAAAGTCAGCTGACCCGGTGCCTGATGTCAGTTTGTAGGAGGCCTTTGGCCCTCCAAGTGAAGCCACATTTCCAGCTTTTGCAGCTTGCATCTGGAAGAACTCCTGTTCCGTTCAGGATTGTAGGTGGCCAAAGCTGTGGGCCCGGCTGAGGGAGTTGGGCACAAATGATGGCCTGTTTCCAGGGGTAAGTAAAGTCAGCTGCCCAGGTGCCTGATGTCAGTTTGTAGGAGGCCTTTGGCCCTCCAAGGGAAGCTTGTCTTCCTGTTCAAGGCAGTTTGCATCGGGAAGAAATCCTGTTCCGTTCGGGATTGTAGGTGGCCGGAGCTGGGTGCCCAGCTGAGGGAGTTGGGCACAAAGGATGGCCTGTTTCCAGGGGTAAGTAAAGTCAGCTGCCCAGGTGCCTGATGTCAGTTTGTAGGAGGCCTTTGGCCCTCCAAGGGAAGCTAGTCTTGAAGCTTGTGGCAGCTTGCATCTGGAAGAAATGCTGCTCCGTTCGGGATTGTAGGTGGCCGAGGCCAGGTGCCCGGCAGAGGGAGTTGGGCACAAAGGATGTCCTGTTTAGAGGGGTAAGTAAAGTCAGCTGCCCACGTGCCTGATGTCAGTTTGTAGGAGGCCTTTGGCCCTCCATGGGAAGCCAGGCTTCCTGCTTGTGGCAGCTTGCATCTGGAAGAAATCCTGTTCCGTTCGGGATTGTAGGTGGCCGAGGCCAGGTGCCCGGCAGAGGGAGTTGGGCACACTCGATGGCCTGTTTCAAGGGGTAAGTAAAGTCAGCTGCCCAGGTGCCTGATGTCAGTTTGTAGGAGGCCAATGGCCCTCCAAGGGAAGCCACGTTTCAGCTTGTGGCAGCTTGCATCTGGAAGAACTCCGGTTCCGTTCGGGATTGTAGGTGGCCGAGGCCAGGTGCCCGGCAGAGGGAGTTGGGCACAAAGGATGGCCTGTTTCCAGGGATAAGTAAAGTCAGCTGCCCAGGTGCCTGATGTCAGTTTGTAGGAGGCCTTTGACCCACCAAGAGAAGCCAGGTTTCCTGCTTGTGGCAGCTTGCATCTGGAAGAAATCCTGTTACGTTCGGGATTGTAGGTTGCCGGAGCAGGGTGCCCGGCAGAGGAAGTTGGGCACAAAGGATGGCCTGTTTCCAGGGGTAAGTAAAGTCAGCTGCCCAGGTGCCTGATGTCAGTTTGTAGGAGGCCTTTGGCCCTCCAAGGGAAGCCAGGTTTCCTGCTTGTGGCAGCTTGCATCTGGAAGATATCCTGTTACGTTCGGGATTGTAGGTGGCCGAGGCCTGGTGCCCAGCAGAGGGAGTTGGGCACAAAGGATGGCCTGTTTCCAGGGGTAAGTAAAGTCAGCTGCCCAGGTGCCTGATGTCAGTTTGTAGGAGGCATTTGGCCCTCCAAGGGAAGACAGGCTTCCAGTTTGTGGCAGCTTGCATCTGGAAGAAATCCTGTTCCGTTCGGGATTGTAGGTGGCCGAGGCCAGGTGCCCGGCAGAGGGAGTTGGGCACAAATGATGGCCTGTTTCTTTAGGAAAGTAAAGTCAGCTGCCCAGGTGCCTGATGTCAGTTTGTAGGAGGCCTTTGGCCCTCCAAGTGAACCCACATTTCCAGCTTGTGGCAGCTTGCATCTGGAAGAACTCCTGTTCCGTTCGGGATTGTAGGTGGCCGAGGCCAGGTGCCCGGCAGAGGGAGTTGGGCACAAATGATGGCCTGTTTCTTTAGGAAAGTAAAGTCAGCTGCCCAGGTGCCTGATGTCAGTTTGTAGGAGGCCTTTGGCCCTCCAAGTGAAGCCACATTTCCAGCTTGTGGCAGCTTGCATCTGGAAGAAATCCTGTTCCGTTCGGGATTGTAGGTGGCCAAAGCTCTGGGCCCGGCAGAGGGAGTTGGGCACAAAGGATGGCCTGTTTCCAGGGGTAAGTAAAGTCAGCTGCCCAGGTGCCTGATGTCAGTTTGTAGGAGGCCTTTGGCCCTCCATGGGAAGCTTGTCTTCCTGTTCAAGGCAGTTTGCATCGGGAAGAAATCCTGTTTCGTTCGGGATTGTAGGTGGCCGGAGCTGGGTGCCCAGCTGAGGGAGTTAGGCACAAAGGATGGCCTGTTTCCAGGGGTAAGTAAAGTCAGCTGCCCAGGTGCCTGATGTCAGTTTGTAGGAGGCCTTTGGCCCTCCATGGGAAGCCAGGCTTCCTGCTTGTGGCAGCTTGCATCTGGAAGAAATCCTGTTCCGTTCGGGATTGTAGGTGGCCGAGGCCAGGTGCCCGGCAGAGGGAGTTGGGCACATATGATGGCTGGTTTCCAGGGGTAAGTAAGGTCAGCTGCCCAGGTGCCTGATGTCAGTTTGTAGGAGGCCTTTGGCCCTCCAAGGGAAGCTTGTCTTCCAGTTTGTGGCAGCTTGCATCTGGAAGAAATCCTGTTCCGTTCGGGATTGTAGGTGGGCGAGGCCTGGTGCCCGGCAGAGGGAGTTGGGCACAAAGGATGGGCTGTTTCCACGGGTAAGTAAAGTCAGCTGCCCAGGTGCCTGATGTCAGTTTGTAGGAGGCCTTTGGCCCTCCAAGGGAAGCTTGTCTTCCAGTTTGTGGCAGCTTGCATCTGGAAGAAATCCTGTTCCGTTCGGGATTGTAGGTGGGCGAGGCCTGGTGCTTGGCAGAGGGAGTTGGGCACAAAGGATGGGCTGTTTCCAGGGGTAAGTTAAGTCAGCTGCCCAAATGTCTGATGTCAGTTTGTAGGAGGCCTTTGGCCCTCCAAGGGAAGCTAGTCTTCCTGTTAATGGCAGCTTGCATCTGGAAGAAATCCTGTTCCGTTCGGGATTGTAGGTGGCCGAGGCCAGGTGCCCGGCAGAGGGAGTTGGGCACAAAGGATGGGCTGTTTCCAGGGGTAAGTAAAGTCAGCTGCCCAGGTGCCTGATGTCAGTTTTTAGGAGGCCTTTGGCCCTCCATGGGAAGCCAGGCTTCCTGCTTGTGGCAGCTTGCATCAGGAGGAAATCGTGTTCCGTTCGGGATTGTAGGGGGCCGGAGCTGGGTGCCCGGATGAGGGAGTTGGACACAAAGGATGGGCTGTTTCCAGGGGTAAGTAAAGTCAGCTGCCCAAATGCCTGATGTCAGTTTGCAGGTGGCTATTGGTCCTCCATGGAAAGCCAGGCTTCCAGCTTGTGGCAGCTTGCATCGGGAAGTAATACTGATATGTTCGGGATTGCAGGTGTCCGAGGCCTGGTGCCCGGCAGAGGGAGTTGGGCACAAAGGATGGCCTGTTTCCAGGGGTAAGTAAAGTCAGCTGCCCAGGTGCCTGATGTCAGTTTGTAGGAGGCCTTTGGCCCTCCAAGGGAAGCTTGTCTTCCAGTTTGTGGCAGCTTGCATCTGGAAGCAATCCTGTTCCGTTCGGGATTGTAGGTGGCCGAGGCCATCTGCCCGGCAGAGGGAGTTGGGCACAAAGGATGGGCTATTTCCAGGGGTAAGTAAAGTCAGCTGCCCAGGTGCCTGATGTCAGTTTGTAGGAGGCCTTTGGCCCTCCAAGGGAAGCCAGTCTTCCAGTTTGTGGCAGCTTGCATCTGGAAGCAATCCTGTTCCGTTCGGGATTGTAGGTGGCCGAGACCTGGTGCCCGGCAGAGGGAGTTGGGCACAAAGGATGGCCTGTTTCCAGGGGTAAGTAAAGTCAGCTGCCCAGGTGCCTGATGCCAGTATGTAGGAGGCCTTTGGTCCTCCATGGGAAACCAGTCTTCCAGCTTGTGGCAGCTTGCATCTGGAAGAAATCCTGTTCCGTTCGGGATTGTAGGTGGCCGAGGCCTGGTGCCCGGCAGAGGGAGTTGGGCACAAAGGATGGGCTGTTTCCAGGGGTAAGTAAAGTCAGCTCCCCAGGTGCCTGATGTCAGTTTGTAGGAGGCCTTTGGCCCTCCATGGGAAGCCAGGTTTACTGCTTGTGGCAGCTTGCATCTGGAAGAAATCCTGTTCCGTTCGGGATTGTAGGTGGCCGAGGCCAGGTGCCCGGCAGAGGGAGTTGGGCACATATGATGGCTGGTATCCAGGGGTAAGTAAGGTCAGCTGCCCAGGTGCCTGATGTCAGTTTGTAGGAGGCCTTTGGCCCTCCAAGGGATGACAGGCTTCCTGCTTGTGGCAGCTTGCATCTGGAAGAAATCCTGTTCCGTTCAGGATTGTAGGTGGCCGAGGCCTGGTGCCCGGCAGAGGGAGTTGGGCACAAAGGATGGGCTGTTTCCAGGGGTAAGTAAAGTCAGCTGCCCAGGTGCCTGATGTCAGTTTGTAGGAGGCCTTTGGCCCTCCAAGGGAAGCTTGTCTTCCAGTTTGTGGCAGCTTGCATCTGGAAGAAATCCTGTTCCGTTCGGGATTGTAGGTGGGCGAGGCCTGGTGCCCGGCAGAGGGAGTTGGGCACAAAGGAAGGCCTGTTTCCAGGGGTAAGTAAAGTCAGCTGCCCAGGTGCCTGATGTCAGTTTGTAGGAGGCATTTGGCCCTCCAAGGGAAGCTTGTCTTCCAGTTTGTGGCAGCTTGCATCTGGAAGCAATCCTGTTCCGTTCGGGATTGTAGGTGGGCGAGACCTGGTGCCCGGCAGAGGGAGTTGGGCACAAAGGATGGGCTGTTTCCAGAGGTAAGTAAAGTCAGCTGCCCAGGTGCCTGATGTCAGTTTGTAGGAGGCATTTGGCCCTCCAAGGGAAGCTTGTCTTCCAGTTTGTGGCAGCTTGCATCTGGAAGCAATCCTGTTCCGTTCGGGATTGTAGGTGGCCGAGGCCAGGTGCCCGGCAGATGGAGTTGGGCACAAAGGATGGCTTGTTTCCAGGGGTAAGTAAAGTCAGCTGCCCAGGTGCCTGATGTTAGTTTGTAGGAGGCCTTTGGCCCTCCAAGGGAAGCTTGTCTTCCAGTTTGTGGCAGCATGCATCTGGAAGAAATGCTGTTTCGTTCGGGATTGCAGGTGGCCGAGGCCAGGTGCCCGGCAGAGGGAGTTGGGCACAAAGGATGTCCTGTTTAGAGGGGTAAGTAAAGTCAGCTGCCCAGGTGCCTGATGTCAGTTTGTAGGAGGCCTTTGGCCCTCCTTGGGAAGCCAGGCTTCCTGGTTGTGGCAGCTTGCATCTGGAAGAAATCCTGTTCCGTTCAGGATTGTAGGTGGCCGAGGCCTGGTGCCCGGCAGAGGGAGTTGGGCACAAAGGATGGCCTGTTTCCAGGGGTAAGTAAAGTCAGCTGCCCAGGTGCCTGATGTCAGTTTGTAGGAGGCCTTTGGCCCTCCAAGGGAAGCTTGTCTTCCAGTTTGTGGCAGCTTGCATCTGGAAGAAATCCTGTTCCGTTCGGGATTGTAGGTGGGCGAGGCCTGGTGCCCGGCAGAGGGAGTTGGGCACAAAGGATGGGCTGTTTCCAGGGGTAAGTAAAGTCAGCTGCCCAGGTGCCTGATGTCAGTTTGTAGGAGGCCTTTGGCCCTCCATGGGAAGCCAGGCTTCCTGCTTGTGGCAGCTTGCATCTGGAAGAAATCCTGTTCCGTTCAGGATTGTAGGTGGCCGAGGCCTGGTGCCCGGCAGAGGGAGTTGGGCACAAAGGATGGGCTGTTTCCAGGGGTAAGTAAAGTCAGCTGCCCAGGTGCCTGATGTCAGTTTGTAGGAGGCCTTTGGCCCTCCAAGGGAAACTTGTCTTCCAGTTTGTGGCAGCTTGCATCTGGAAGAAATCCTGTTCCGTTCGGGATTGTAGGTGGGCGAGGCCTGGTGCTTGGCAGAGGGAGTTGGGCACAAAGGATGGGCTGTTTCCAGGGGTAAGTAAAGTCAGCTGCCCAAATGTCTGATGTCAGTTTATAGGAGGCCTTTGGCCCTCCAAGGGAAGCTAGTCTTCCTGTTAAAGGCAGCTTGCATCTGGAAGAAATCCTGTTCCGTTCGGGATTGTAGGTGGCCGAGGCCTGGTGCCCGGCAGAGGGAGTTGGGCACAAAGGATGGGCTGTTTCCAAAGGTAAGTAAAGTCAGCTGCCCAGGTGCCTGATGTCAGTTTGTAGGAGGCCTTTGGCCCTCCATGGGAAGCCAGGTTTACTGCTTGTGGCAGCTTGCATCTGGTAGAAATCCTGTTCCGTTCGGGATTGTAGGTGGCCGAGGCCAGGTGCCCGGCAGAGGGAGTTGGGCACATATGATGGCTGGTTTCCAGGGGTAAGTAAGGTCAGCTGCCCAGGTGCCTGATGTCAGTTTGTAGGAGGCCTTTGGCCCTCCAAGGGATGACAGGCTTCCAGTTTGTGGCAGCTTGCATCTGGAAGAAATCCTGTTCCGTTCAGGATTGTAGGTGGCCGAGGCCTGGAGCCCAGCAGAGGGAGTTGGGCACAAAGGATGGACTGCTTCCAGGGGTAAGTAAAGTCAGCAGCCCAGGTGCCTGATGTCAGTTTGTAGGAGGCCTTTGGCCCTCCAAGGGAAGCTAGTCTTCCAGCTTGTGGCAGCTTGCATCTGGAAGAAATCCTGTTCCGTTCGGGATTGTAGGTGGGCGAGGCCTGGTGCCCGGCTGAGGGAGTTGGGCACAAAGGATGGGCTGTTTCCAGGGGTAAGTAAAGTCAGCTGCCCAGGTGCCTGATGTCAGTTTGTAGGAGGCCTTTGGCCCCCCAAGTGAAGCCACGTTTCCAGCTTGTGGCAGCTTGCATCTGGAAGAACTCCGGTTCCGTTCGGGATTGTAGGTGGCCGAGGCCATCTTCCCGGCAGAGGGAGTTGGGCACACAGGATGGCCTGTTTCCAGGGGTAAGTAAAGTCAGCTGCTCAGGCGCCTGATGTCAGTTTGTAGGAGGCCTTTGGCCCTCCAAGGGAAGCTTGTCTTCCAGTTTGTGGCAGCTTGCATCTGGAAGCAATCCTGTTCCGTTCGGGATTGTAGGTGGGCGAGACCTGGTGCCCGGCAGAGGGAGTTGGGCACAAAGGATGGGCTGTTTCCAGGGGTAAGTAAAGTCAGCTGCCCAGGTGCCTGATGCCAGTATGTAGGAGGCCTTTGGTCCTCCATGGGAAACCAGTCTTCCAGCTTGTGGCAGCTTGCATCTGGAAGAAATCCTGTTCCGTTCGGGATTGTAGGTGGCCGAGGCCAGGTGCCCGGCAGAGGGAGTTGGGCACAAAGGATGGGCTGTTTCCAGGGGTAAGTAAAGTCAGCTGCCCAGGTGCCTGATGTCAGTTTGTAGGAGGCCTTTGGCCCTCCATGGGGAGCCAGGTTTACTGCTTGTGGCAGCTTGCATCTGGAAGAAATCCTGTTCCGTTCGGGATTGTAGGTGGCCGAGGCCAGGTGCCCGGCAGAGGGAGTTGGGCACATATGATGGCTGGTATCCAGGGGTAAGTAAGGTCAGCTGCCCAGGTGCCTGATGTCAGTTTGTAGGAGGCCTTTGGCCCTCCAAGGGATGACAGGCTTCCTCCTTGTGGCAGCTTGCATCTGGAAGAAATCCTGTTCCGTTCAGGATTGTAGGTGGCCGAGGCCTGGTGCCCGGCAGAGGGAGTTGGGCACAAAGGATGGGCTGTTTCCAGGGGTAAGTAAAGTCAGCTGCCCAGGTGCCTGATGTCAGTTTGTAGGAGGCCTTTGGCCCTCCATGGGAAGCCAGGCCTCCTGCTTGTGGCAGCTTGCATCTGGAAGAAATCCTGTTCCGTTCAGGATTGTAGGTGGCCGAGGCCTGGTGCCCGGCAGAGGGAGTTGGGCACAAAGGATGGGCTGTTTCCAGGGGTAAGTAAAGTCAGCTGCCCAGGTGCCTGATGTCAGTTTGTAGGAGGCCTTTGGCCCTCCAAGGGAAACTTGTCTTCCAGTTTGTGGCAGCTTGCATCTGGAAGAAATCCTGTTCCGTTCGGGATTGTAGGTGGGCGAGGCCTGGTGCTTGGCAGAGGGAGTTGGGCACAAAGGATGGGCTGTTTCCAGGGGTAAGTAAAGTCAGCTGCCCAAATGTCTGATGTCAGTTTATAGGAGGCCTTTGGCCCTCCAAGGGAAGCTAGTCTTCCTGTTAAAGGCAGCTTGCATCTGGAAGAAATCCTGTTCCGTTCGGGATTGTAGGTGGCCGAGGCCAGGTGCCCGGCAGAGGGAGTTGGGCACAAAGGATGGGCTGTTTCCAAAGGTAAGTAAAGTCAGCTGCCCAGGTGCCTGATGTCAGTTTGTAGGAGGCCTTTGGCCCTCCATGGGAAGCCAGGTTTACTGCTTGTGGCAGCTTGCATCTGGTAGAAATCCTGTTCCGTTCGGGATTGTAGGTGGCCGAGGCCAGGTGCCCGGCAGAGGGAGTTGGGCACATATGATGGCTGGTTTCCAGGGGTAAGTAAGGTCAGCTGCCCAGGTGCCTGATGTCAGTTTGTAGGAGGCCTTTGGCCCTCCAAGGGATGACAGGCTTCCAGTTTGTGGCAGCTTGCATCTGGAAGAAATCCTGTTCCGTTCAGGATTGTAGGTGGCCGAGGCCTGGAGCCCAGCAGAGGGAGTTGGGCACAAAGGATGGACTGCTTCCAGGGGTAAGTAAAGTCAGCAGCCCAGGTGCCTGATGTCAGTTTGTAGGAGGCCTTTGGCCCTCCAAGGGAAGCTAGTCTTCCAGCTTGTAGGAGCTTGCATCTGGAAGAAATCCTGTTCCGTTCGGGATTGTAGGTGGGCGAGGCCTGGTGCCCGGCTGAGGGAGTTGGGCACAAAGGATGGGCTGTTTCCAGGGGTAAGTAAAGTCAGCTGCCCAGGTGCCTGATGTCAGTTTGTAGGAGGCCTTTGGCCCCCCAAGTGAAGCCACGTTTCCAGCTTGTGGCAGCTTGCATCTGGAAGAACTCCGGTTCCGTTCGGGATTGTAGGTGGCCGAGGCCATCTTCCCGGCAGAGGGAGTTGGGCACACAGGATGGCCTGTTTCCAGGGGTAAGTAAAGTCAGCTGCTCAGGCGCCTGATGTCAGTTTGTAGGAGGCCTTTGGCCCTCCAAGGGAAGCTTGTCTTCCAGTTTGTGGCAGCTTGCATCTGGAAGCAATCCTGTTCCGTTCGGGATTGTAGGTGGGCGAGACCTGGTGCCCGGCAGAGGGAGTTGGGCACAAAGGATGGGCTGTTTCCAGGGGTAAGTAAAGTCAGCTGCCCAGGTGCCTGATGCCAGTATGTAGGAGGCCTTTGGTCCTCCATGGGAAACCAGTCTTCCAGCTTGTGGCAGCTTGCATCTGGAAGAAATCCTGTTCCGTTCGGGATTGTAGGTGGCCGAGGCCAGGTGCCCGGCAGAGGGAGTTGGGCACAAAGGATGGGCTGTTTCCAGGGGTAAGTAAAGTCAGCTGCCCAGGTGCCTGATGTCAGTTTGTAGGAGGCCTTTGGCCCTCCATGGGGAGCCAGGTTTACTGCTTGTGGCAGCTTGCATCTGGAAGAAATCCTGTTCCGTTCGGGATTGTAGGTGGCCGAGGCCAGGTGCCCGGCAGAGGGAGTTGGGCACATATGATGGCTGGTATCCAGGGGTAAGTAAGGTCAGCTGCCCAGGTGCCTGATGTCAGTTTGTAGGAGGCCTTTGGCCCTCCAAGGGATGACAGGCTTCCTCCTTGTGGCAGCTTGCATCTGGAAGAAATCCTGTTCCGTTCAGGATTGTAGGTGGCCGAGGCCTGGTGCCCGGCAGAGGCAGTTGGGCACAAAGGATGGGCTGTTTCCAGGGGTAAGTAAAGTCAGCTGCCCAGGTGCCTGATGTCAGTTTGTAGGAGGCCTTTGGCCCTCCATGGGAAGCCAGGTTTACTGCTTGTGGCAGCTTGCATCTGGAAGAAATCCTGTTCCGTTCGGGATTGTAGGTGGCCGAGGCCAGGTGCCCGGCAGAGGGAGTTGGGCACATATGATGGCTGGTATCCAGGGGTAAGTAAGGTCAGCTGCCCAGGTGCCTGATGTCAGTTTGAAGGAGGCCTTTGGCCCTCCAAGGGATGACAGGCTTCCAGTTTGTGGCAGCTTGCATCTGGAAGAAATCCTGTTCCGTTCAGGATTGTAGGTGGGCGAGGCCAGGTGCCCCGCAGAGGGAGTTGGGCACAAAGGATGTCCTGTTTAGAGGGGTAAGTAAAGTCAGCTGCCCACGTGCCTGATGTCAGTTTGTAGGAGGCCCTTGGCCCTCCATGGGAAGCCAGGCTTCATGCTTGTGGCAGCTTGCATCTGGAAGAAATCCTGTTCCGTTCAGGATTGTAGGTGGCCGAGGCCAGGTGCCCGGCAGAGGGAGTTGGGCACTTATGATGGCTGGTTTCCAGTGGTAAGTAAGGTCAGCAGACCAGGTGCCTGATGTCAGTTTGTAGGAGGCCTTTGGCCCTCCAAGGGAAGCTAGTCTTCCAGCTTGTGGCAGCTTGCATCTGGAAGAAATCTTGTTCTGTTCGGGATTGTAGGTGGGCGAGGCCCGGTGCCCGGCAGAGGGAGTTTGGCACAAAGGATGGGCTGTTTACAGGGGTAAGTAAAGTCAGCTGCCCAGGTGCCTGATGTCAGTTTTTAGGAGGCCTTTGGCCCCCCAAGTGAAGCCACGTTTCCAGCTTGTGGCAGCTTGCATCTGGAAGAACTCCGGTTCCGTTCGGGATTGTAGGTGGCCGAGGCCATCTGCCCGACAGAGGGAGTTGGGCACAAAGGATGTCTTGTTTCCAGGGGTAAGTAAAGTCATCTGCCCAGGTGCCTGATGTCAGTTTTTAGGAGGCCTTTGGCCCTCCATGGGAAGCCAGGCTTCCTGCTTGTGGCAGCTTGCATCTGGAAGAAATCCTGTTCCGTTCGGGATTGTTGGGGGCCGGAGCTGGGAGCCCCGATGAGGGAGTTGGACACAAAGGATGGGCTGTTTCCAGGGGTAAGTAAAGTCAGCTGCCCAGGTGCCTGATGTCAGTTTGCAGGTGGCTATTGGTCCTCCATGGAAAGCCAGGCTTCCAGCTTGTGGCAGCTTGCATCGGGAAGTAATACTGATCTGTTCGGGATTGCAGGTGGCCGAGGCCTGGTGCCCGGCAGAGGGAGTTGGGCACAAAGGATGGCCTGTTTCCAGGGCTAAGTAAAGTCAGCTGCCCAGGTGCCTGATGTCAGTTTGTAGGAGGCCTTTGGCCCTCCAAGGGAAGCCTGTCTTCCAGTTTGTGGCAGCTTGCATCTGGAAGAAATCCTGTTCCGTTCGAGATTGTAGGTGGCCGAGGCCAGGTGCCCGGCAGAGGGAGTTGGGCACAAATGATGGCCTGTTTCTTTAGGAAAGTAAAGTCAGCTGACCCGGTGCCTGATGTCAGTTTGTAGGAGGCCTTTGGCCCTCCAAGTGAAGCCACATTTCCAGCTTGTGGCAGCTTGCATCTGGAAGAACTCCTGTTCCGTTCAGGATTGTAGGTGGCCAAAGCTGTGGGCCCGGCTGAGGGAGTTGGGCACAAATGATGGCCTGTTTCCAGGGGTAAGTAAAGTCAGCTGCCCAGGTGCCTGATGTCAGTTTGTAGGAGGCCTTTGGCCCTCCAAGGGAAGCTTGTCTTCCTGTTCAAGGCAGTTTGCATCGGGAAGAAATCCTGTTCCGTTCGGGATTGTAGGTGGCCGGAGCTGGGTGCCCAGCTGAGGGAGTTAGGCACAAAGGATGGGCTGTTTCCAGGGGTAAGTAAAGTCAGCTGCCCAGGTGCCTGATGTCAGTTTGTAGGAGGCCTTTGGCCCTCCAAGGGAAGCTAGTCTTCAAGCTTGTGGCAGCTTGCATCTGGAAGAAATGCTGCTCCGTTCGGAATTGTAGGTGGCCGAGGCCAGGTGCCCGGCAGAGGGAGTTGGGCACAAAGGATGTCCTGTTTAGAGGGGTAAGTAAAGTCAGCTGCCCAGGTGCCTGATGTCAGTTTGTAGGAGGCCTTTGGCCCTCCATGGGAAGCCAGGCTTCCTGCTTGTGGCAGCTTGCATCTGGAAGAAATCCTCTTCCGTTCGGGATTGTAGGTGGCCGAGGCCAGGTGCCCGGCAGAGGGAGTTGGGCACAAAGGATGGGCTGTTTCCAGGAGTAAGTAAAGTCAGCTGCCCAGGTGCCTGATGTCAGTTTGTAGGAGGCCTTTGGTTTTCCAAGGGAAACCAGTCTTCCAGCTTGTGGCAGCTTGCATCGGGAAGAAATCCTGTTCCGTTCGGGATTGTAGGTGGCCGAGGCCAGGTGCCCGGCAGAGGGAGTTGGGCACAAAGGATGGCCTGTTTCCAGGGATAAGTAAAGTCAGCTGCCCAGGTGCCTGATGTCAGTTTGTAGGAGGCCTTTGACCCACCAAGATAAGCCAGGTTTCCTGCTTGTGGCAGCTTGCATCTGGAAGAAATCCTGTTCCGTTCGGGATTGTAGGTTGCCGGAGCAGGGTGCCCGGCAGAGGAAGTTGGGCACAAAGGATGGCCTGTTTCCAGGGGTAAGTAAAGTCAGCTGCCCAGGTGCCTGATGTCAGTTTGTAGGAGGCCTTTGTCCCTCCATGGGAAGCTTGTCTTCCTGTTCAAGGCAGTTTGCATCGGGAAGAAATCCTGTTTCGTTCGGGATTGTAGGTGGCCGGAGCTGGGTGCCCAGCTGAGGGAGTTGGGCACAAAGGATGGCCTATTTCCAGGGGTAAGTAAAGTCAGCTGCCCAGGTGCCTGATGTCAGTTTGTAGGAGGCCTTTGGCCCTCCATGGGAAGCCAGGCTTCCTGCTTGTGGCAGCTTGCATCTGGAAGAAATCCTGTTCCGTTCAGGATTGTAGGTGGCCGAGGCCTGGTGCCCGGCAGAGGGAGTTGGGCACAAAGGATGGGCTGTTTCCAGGGGTAAGTAAAGTCAGCTGCCCAGGTGCCTGATGTCAGTTTGTAGGAGGCCTTTGGCCCTCCAAGGGAAGCTTGTCTTCCAGTTTGTGGCAGCTTGCATCTGGAAGAAATCCTGTTCCGTTCGGGATTGTAGGTGGGCGAGGCCTGGTGCCCGGCAGAGGGAGTTGGGCACAAAGGATGGGCTGTTTCCAGGGGTAAGTAAAGTCAGCTGCCCAGGTGCCTGATGTCAGTTTTTAGGAGGCCTTTGGCCCTCCAAGGGAAGCTTGTCTTCCAGTTTGTGGCAGCTTGCATCTGGAAGAAATCCTGTTCCGTTCGGGATTGTAGGTGGGCGAGGCCTGGTGCTTGGCAGAGGGAGTTGGGCACAAAGGATGGGCTGTTTCCAGGGGTAAGTTAAGTCAGCTGCCCAAATGTCTGATGTCAGTTTATAGGAGGCCTTTGGCCCTCCAAGGGAAGCTAGTCTTCCTGTTAAAGGCAGCTTGCATCTGGAAGAAATCCTGTTCCGTTCGGGATTGTAGGTGGCCGAGGCCAGGTGCCCGGCAGAGGGAGTTGGGCACATATGATGGCTGGTTTCCAGGGGTAAGTAAGGTCAGCAGCCCAGGTGCCTGATGTCAGTTTGTAGGAGGCCTTTGGCCCTCCAAAAGATGACATGCTTCCAGTTTGTGGCAGCTTGCATCTGGAAGAAATCCTGTTCCGTTCAGGATTGTAGGTGGCCGAGGCCTGGTGCCCGGCAGAGGGAGTTGGGCACAAAGGATGGCCTGTTTCCAGGGGTAAGTAAAGTCAGCAGCCCAGGTGCCTGATGTCAGTTTGTAGGAGGCCTTTCGCTATCCAAGGGAAGCTAGTCTTCCAGCTTGTGGCAGCTTCCATCTGGAAGAAATCCTGTTCCGTTCGGGATTGTAGGTGGCCGAGGCCAGGTGCCCGGCAGAGGGAGTTGGGCACAAAGGATGGGCTGTTTCCAGGGGTAAGTAAAGTCAGATGCCCAGGTGCCTGATGTCAGTTTGTAGGAGGCCTTTGGCCCCCCAAGTGAAGCCACGTTTCCAGCTTGTGGCAGCTTGCATCTGGAAGAACTCCGGTTCCGTTCGGGATTGTAGGTGGCCGAGGCCATCTGCCCGGCAGAGGGAGTTGGGCACAAAGGATGTCTTGTTTCCAGGGGTAAGTAAAGTCATCTGCCCAGGTGCCTGATGTCAGTTTTTAGGAGGCCTTTGGCCCTCCATGGGAAGCCAGGCTTCCTGCTTGTGGCAGCTTGCATCAGGAGGAAATCGTGTTCCGTTCGGGATTGTAGGGGGCCGGAGCTGGGTGCCCGGATGAGGGAGTTGGACACAAAGGATGGGCTGTTTCCAGGGGTAAGTAAAGTCAGCTGCCCAGGTGCCTGATGTCAGTTTGCAGGTGGCTATTGGTCCTCCATGGAAAGCCAGGCTTCCAGCTTGTGGCAGCTTGCATCGGGAAGTAATACTGATCTGTTCGGGATTGTAGGTGGCCGAGGCCTGGTGCCCGGCAGAGGGAGTTGGGCACAAAGGATGGCCTGTTTCCAGGGGTAAGTAAAGTCAGCTGCCCAGGTGCCTGATGTCAGTTTGTAGGTGGCCTTTGACCCACCAAGAGAAGCCAGGTTTCCTGCTTGTGGCAGCTTGCATCTGGAAGAAATCCTGTTACGTTCGGGATTGTAGGTGGCCGAGGCCTGGTGCCCAGCAGAGGGAGTTGGGCACAAAGGATGGCCTGTTTCCAGGGGTAAGTAAAGTCAGCTGCCCAGGTGCCTGATGTCAGTTTGTAGTAGGCATTTGGCCCTCCAAGGGAAGACAGGCTTCCAGTTTGTGGCAGCTTGCATCTGGAAGAAATCCTGTTCCGTTCGGGATTGTAGGTGGCCGAGGCCAGGTGCCCGGCAGAGGGAGTTGGGCACAAATGATGGCCTGTTTCTTTAGGAAAGTAAAGTCAGCTGCCCAGGTGCCTGATGTCAGTTTGTAGGAGGCCTTTGGCCCTCCAAGTGAAGCCACATTTCCAGCTTGTGGCAGCTTGCATCTGGGAGAACTCCTGTTCCGTTCGGGATTGTAGGTGGCCAAAGCTGTGGGCCCGGCAGAGGGATTTGGGCACAAAGGATGTCCTGTTTCCAGGGGTAAGTAAAGTCAGCTGCCCAGGTGCCTGATGTCAGTTTTTAGGAGGCCTTTGGCCCTCCATGGGAAGCTTGTCTTCCTGTTCAAGGCAGTTTGCATCGGGAAGAAATCCTGTTTCGTTCGGGATTGTAGGTGGCCGGAGCTGGGTGCCCAGCTGAGGGAGTTAGGCACAAAGGATGGCCTGTTTCCAGGGGTAAGTAAAGTCAGCTGCCCAGGTGCCTGATGTCAGTTTGTAGGAGGCCTTTGGCCCTCCATGGGAAGCCAGGCTTCCTGCTTGTGGCAGCTTGCATCTGGAAGAAATCCTGTTCCGTTCAGGATTGTAGTTGGCCGAGGCCTGGTGCCCGGCAGAGGGAGTTGGGCACAAAGGATGGGCTGTTTCCAGGGGTAAGTAAAGTCAGCTGCCCAGGTGCCTGATGTCAGTTTGTAGGAGGCCTTTGGCCCTCCAAGGGAAGCTTGTCTTCCAGTTTGTGGCAGCTTGCATCTGGAAGAAATCCTGTTCCGTTCGGGATTGTAGGTGGGCGAGGCCTGGTGCCCGGCAGAGGGAGTTGGGCACAAAGGATGGGCTGTTTCCAGGGGTAAGTAAAGTCAGCTGCCCAGGTGCCTGATGTCAGTTTGTAGGAGGCCTTTGGCCCTCCAAGGGAAGCTTGTCTTCCAGTTTGTGGCAGCTTGCATCTGGAAGAAATCCTGTTCCGTTCGGGATTGTAGGTGGGCGAGGCCTGGTGCTTGGCAGAGGGAGTTGGGCACAAAGGATGGGCTGTTTCCAGGGGTAAGTTAAGTCAGCTGAACAAATGTCTGATGTCAGTTTATAGGAGGCCTTTGGCCCTCCAAGGGAAGCTAGTCTTCCTGTTAAAGGCAGCTTGCATATGGAAGAAATCCTGTTCCGTTCGGGATTGTAGGTGGCCGAGGCCAGGTGCCCGGCAGAGGGAGTTGGGCACAAAGGATGGGCTGTTTCCAGGGGTAAGTAAAGTCAGCTGCCCAGGTGCCTGATGTCAGTTTGTAGGAGGCCTTTGGCCCTCCATGGGAAGCCAGGTTTACTGCTTGTGGCAGCTTGCATCTGGAAGAAATCCTGTTCCGTTCGGGATTGTAGGTGGCCGAGGCCAGGTGCCCGGCAGAGGGAGTTGGGCACATATGATGGCTGGTTTCCAGGGGTAAGTAAGGTCAGCAGCCCAGGTGCCTGATGTCAGTTTGTAGGCGGCCTTTGGCCCTCCAAGGGAAGCCGCGTTTCCAGCTTGTGGCAGCTTGCATCTGGAAGAACTCCGGTTCCGTTCGGGATTGTAGGTGGCCGAGGCCAGGTGCCCGGCAGAGGGAGTTGGGCACAAAGGATGTCCTTTTTCCAGGGATAAGTAAAGTCAGCTGCTCAGGTGCCTGATGTCAGTTTGTAGGAGGCCTTTGGCCCTCCAAGGGAAGCTAGTCTTCAAGCTTGTGGCAGCTTGCATCTGGAAGAAATGCTGTTCCGTTCGGAATTGTAGGTGGCCGAGGCCAGGTGCCCGGCAGAGGGAGTTGAGCACAAAGGATGTCCTGTTTAGAGGGGTAAGTAAAGTCAGCTGCCCACGTGCCTGATGTCAGTTTGTAGGAGGCCTTTGGCCCTCCATGGGAAGCCAGGCTTCCTGCTTGTGGCAGCTTGCATCTGGAAGAAATCGTGATCCGTTCGGGATTGTAGGGGGCCGGAGCTGGGTGCCCGGATGAGGGAGTTGGACACAAAGGATGGACTGTTTCCAGGGGTAAGTAAAGTCAGCTGCCCAGGTGCCTGATGTCAGTTTGCAGGTGGCTATTGGTCCTCCATGGAAAGCCCGGCTTCCAGCTTGTGGCAGCTTGCATCGGGAAGTAATACTGATCTGTTCGGGATTGCAGGTGGCCGAGGCCTGGTGCCCGGCAGAGGGAGTTGGGCACAAAGGATGGCCTGTTTCCAGGGGTAAGTAAAGTCAGCTGCCCAGGTGCCTGATGTCAGTTTGTAGGAGGCCTTTGGCCCTCCAAGGGAAGCCTGTCTTCCAGTTTGTGGCAGCTTGCATCTGGAAGAAATCCTGTTCCGTTCGGGATTGTAGGTGGCCGAGGCCAGGTGCCCGGCAGAGGGAGTTGGGCACAAATGATGGCCTGTTTCTTTAGGAAAGTAAAGTCAGCTGACCCGGTGCCTGATGTCAGTTTGTAGGAGGCCTTTGGCCCTCCAAGTGAAGCCACATTTCCAGCTTGTGGCAGCTTGCATCTGGAAGAACTCCTGTTCCGTTCGGGATTGTAGGTGGCCAAAGCTGTGGGCCCGGCTGAGGGAGTTGGGCACAAATGATGGCCTGTTTCCAGGGGTAAGTAAAGTCAGCTGCCCAGGTGCCTGATGTCAGTTTGTAGGAGGCCTTTGGCCCTCCAAGGGAAGCTTGTCTTCCTGTTCAAGGCAGTTTGCATCGGGAAGAAATCCTGTTCCGTTCGGGATTGTAGGTGGCCAGAGCTGGATGCCCAGCTGAGGGAGTTAGGCACAAAGGATGGGCTGTTTCCAGGGGTAAGTAAAGTCAGCTGCCCAGGTGCCTGATGTCAGTTTGTAGGAGGCCTTTGGCCCTCCAAGGGAAGCTAGTCTTCCAGCTTGTGGCAGCTTGCATCTGGAAGAAATGCTGCTCCGTTCGGAATTGTAGGTGGCTGAGGCCAGGTGCCCGGCAGAGGGAGTTGGGCACAAAGGATGTCCTGTTTAGAGGGGTAAGTAAAGTCAGCTGCCAAGGTGCCTGATGTCAGTTTGTAGGAGGCCTTTGGCCGTCCAAGGGAAGCTTGTCTTCCAGTTTGTGGCAGCTTGCATCTGGAAGAAATCCTGTTCCGTTCGGGATTGTAGGTGGGCGAGGCCTGGTGCCCGGCAGAGGGAGTTGGGCACAAAGGATGGGCTGTTTCCAGGGGTAAGTAAAGTCAGCTGCCCAGGTGCCTGATGTCAGTTTGTAGGAGGCCTTTGGCCTCCAAGGGAAGCTTGTCTTCCAGTTTGTGGCAGCTTGCATCTGGAAGAAATCCTGTTCCGTTCGGGATTGTAGGTGGGCGAGGCCTGGTGCCCGGCAGAGGGAGTTGGGCACAAAGGATGGCCTGTTTCCAGGGGTAAGTTAAGTCAGCTGCCCAAATGTCTGATGTCAGTTTATAGGAGGCCTTTGGCCCTCCAAGGGAAGCTAGTCTTCCTGTTAAAGGCAGCTTGCATCTGGAAGAAATCCTGTTCCGTTCGGGATTGTAGGTGGCCGAGGCCAGGTGCCCGGCAGAGGGAGTTGGGCACATATGATGGCTGGTTTCCAGGGGTAAGTAAGGTCAGCTGCCCAGGTGCCTGATGTCAGTTTGTAGGAGGCCTTTGGCCCTCCAAGGGATGACATGCTTCCAGTTTGTGGCAGCTTGCATCTGGAAGAAATCCTGTTCCGTTCAGGATTATAGGTGGCCGAGGCCTGGTGCCCGGCAGAGGGAGTTGGGCACAAAGGATGGGCTGTTTCCAGGGGTAAGTAAAGTCAGCAGCCCAGGTGCCTGATGTCAGTTTGTAGGAGGCCTTTCGCCCTCCAAGGGAAGCTAGTCTTCCAGCTAGTGGCAGCTTCCATCTGGAAGAAATACTGTTCCGTTCGGGATTGTAGGTGGCCGAGGCCAGGTGCCCGGCAGAGGGAGTTGGGCACAAAGGATGGGCTGTTTCCAGGGGTAAGTAAAGTCAGATGCCCAGGTGCCTGATGTCAGTTTGTAGGAGGCCTTTGGCCTCCCAAGTGAAGCCACGTTTCCAGCTTGTGGCAGCTTGCATCTGGAAGAACTCCTGTTCCGTTCGGGATTGTAGGTGGCCGAGGCCATCTGCCCGGCAGAGGGAGTTGGGCACAAAGGATGTCTTGTTTCCAGGGGTAAGTAAAGTCATCTGCCCAGGTGCCTGATGTCAGTTTTTAGGAGGCCTTTGGCCCTCCATGGGAAGCCAGGCTTCCTGCTTGTGGCAGCTTGCATCTGGAAGAACTCCGGTTCCGTTCGGGATTGTAGGGGGCCGGAGCTGGGTGCCCGGATGAGGGAGTTGGACACAAAGGATGGGCTGTTTCCAGGGGTAAGTAAAGTCAGCTGCCCAGGTGCCTGATGTCAGTTTGCAGGTGGCTATTGGTCCTCCATGGAAAGCCAGGCTTCCAGCTTGTGGCAGCTTGCATCGGGAAGTAATACTGATCTGTTCGGGATTGCAGGTGGCCGAGGCCTGGTGCCCGGCAGAGGGAGTAGGGCACAAAGGATGGCCTGTTTCCAGGGGTAAGTAAAGTCAGCTGCCCAGGTGCCTGATGTCAGTTTGTAGGAGGCCTTTGGCCCTCCAAGGGAAGCTTGTCTTCCAGTTTGTGGCAGCTTGCATCTGGAAGCAATCCTGTTCCGTTCGGGATTGTAGGTGGGCGAGACCTGGTGCCCGGCAGCGGGAGTTGGGCACAAAGGATGGGCTGTTTCCAGGGGTAAGTAAAGTCAGCTGCCCAGGTGCCTGATGCCAGTTTGTAGGAGGCCTTTGGTCCTCCATGGGAAACCAGTCTTCCAGCTTGTGGCAGCTTGCATCTGGAAGAAATCC